>NC_136065.1:1020276770-1020435243 GCF_964261635.1 Lissotriton helveticus | reverse complement strand
CCCCCCACCCCTCAACCCCTCACCACCCCTCACCCTCACCCTCACCCCCCTCAACCCCTCACCCTCAACCCCTCACCCTCACCCCCTCACCCTCACCCTCACCCTCAACCCTCACCCACACCCCTCACCCCCTCACCCCACCCTCGCCCCTCACCCTCAACCCCTCACTCACCCTCACCCCTCACCCTCACCCCCTCACCCTCACCCCCTCACTCACCCCCAACCCCTCACCCTCACCCTCACCTCACCACCTCACTCACCCTCACACCCTCACCCTCACACTCCCCCAACCCCCACCCTCACCCCTCACCCCACACCCTCACTCACCCTCAACCCTCACACACACTCACCACCCTCACCCTCACCCACCACACCCTCACCCACTCACCCTCACTCACCCTCACCCCTCACCCTCACCACCTCACCCTCACCCTCAACCACCCTCACCCACCCTCAACCCCTCACCCTCACCACCCTCAACCCCTCACCCTCACCCTCACACTCACTCACCCTCAACCCTCACTCACCCTCAACCCCTCACTCACCCTCAACCCCTCACCCCTCCCTCAACCCTCACCTCCACCCTCACCCTCACTCACCCTCAACCCCTCACCCTCACTCACCCTCACCCTCACTCTCCTCACCCTCACTCACCCTCAACCCCTCACCCTCAACCCCTCACCCCTCACCCTCACTCACCCTCAACCCCTCACCCTCACTCACCCTCACTCACCCTCAACCCCTCACCCTCACTCACCCTCACTCACCCTCACTCACCCTCACCCTCACTCTCACTCACCCTCAACCCCTCACCCTCACCCACCCTCACTCACCCTCATTCACCCTCACCCTCACTCACCCTCAACCCCTCACTCACCCTCACCCTCACTCACCCTCACTCACCCTCACCCTCACTCACCCTCACCCTCACTCACCCTCACCCTCACTCACCCTCAACCCCTCACCCTCACCCTCACTCACCCTCACCCTCACTCACCCTCACCCTCACTCACCCTCACCCTCACTCACCCTCAACCTCACTCACTCACCCTCACCCTCAACCCCTCACCCTCAACCCTCACCCTCACTCACCCTCAACCCCTCACCCTCACCCTCACTCACCCTCACTCACCCTCAACCCCCCTCAACCCCTTACCCTCACTCACCCTCACTCACCCTCAAACCCTCACCCTCACTCACCCTCAACCCCTCACCCTCACTCACCCTCAACCCCTCACCCTCACTCACCCTCAACCACTCACCCTCAACCCCTCACCCTCACTCACCCTCAACCCCTCACCCTCACTCACCCTCACTCACCCTCACAACACATATTGCGTTACAATAGGTGTCACATTTGCGAAAGATAAAACTATTGGCATTGTAAATAACAAAGCTATTAATTTCGCTATTTTCAAAACAAGCACATAAATAAAAAATGTGTCCTTTACAATACCAATAGCTCAAACTTTCCTAATGCGAGACCTATTGCATTGCTGTGCTTCTCTCCCCTGCTGCACTCTCCTGCTCTCTAGAGATGTGGCCTAACGACCAGAGCTGCCATCTAAGTCACGTAAATACAAAACATGTTGCATTCCAAATGCTATAGGTGTCACATTCGCGAAAGTTATAACTATTGGCATTGTAAATGACAAAGCCATCAATTTAGCAATTTTAAAAACCAACAAATAAATAAAATATGTCATTTACAAGACCAATAACTCCAACTTTTCTAATGCGAGACCTATTGCATTTCCAATGCTTGTTAGTATGACTGACCTGCCTTGAAGAAAGTGTTTGAAACTCATAAGAGCATAAAGACCTGCTGTGAGTTCCAAGAAATGTATATGGTGCGAAGACTCTTCTAGAGACCTATTCCCCCAGTGTTCTGATCTAGGAGACAGGCCCCCCAGCCATGAAGGCTTGCATCTGATTCTAAAATAAAGTCCGGTGTTGAGCCAAAGATTGCTCTGCCATTCCTGGCATCCAAATTGTCTAACCACCAGGTCAGTTCCAAAATGGCCTCCCGGGTTAGCGAAACGCGATCTCCGTTGCACAGGCCTGATCTCAGAGCATTCTGCTTTATTCGTTGAAGGGCTCGATAATTTAGAGGGCCCGGAAAGATAGCTAGTATAGAATAAGAGGGAAGACCCAGGAGTCCTGGCTAATTCTCTTAGGGATAGATGTTGATGTTTCAGGACATGTCTTATTTCCTTCCTGATTTTGGAAATCTTCTTCGGTGGAAGAAAGAGAAGGCAATTCATGGTGTCTACAGTGAAACCTAGAAATTCCATAGTTTTTGAGGGGGACGGAATCGATTTCTCTTTGTTTACAATAAAACCTAGGTTCTCTAAGAGATCTATTACAGTCTTGAGATCTTGAAGGATTTGAGAATGGTCTTGAGACATAATAAAGATATTGTCTAGATATATGATCATACAAATAACTTTTTCTCTTAGAGATGAGGCGACTGCCCTCATTATCTTGGTGAAACACCAAGGGGCTGATGAGAGGCCGAAGGGAAGAGCTTTGAATTGAAAAAGATGGTTTTTCCAAATGAATTGAAGGAGGGTTGATGTTCTTTGGCCTTAGGGATGGTAAAGTAAGCGTCTTTCAGATCTAATTTGACTAACCAATCCCCTTGTAATAAAAGATCTCTCAGAAGTTGGATGCCCTCCATCTTGAAATGTCTGTAAACAAGGTATTTGTTGAGTTCCCTCAGATTTATGACGGATCCATTGTCTTTTTCTCTACCAGCAAGAGTGTACTTACGAATCTCAGCAAGTCCATAGGGACTTCTACAATTGCCCCTTTCTGAAGCATTGAAGAGATCTCTTTCTCTATTATTTTCTCTTGGTCTAAGGTAAGGGGAATTTCCCTTGGAAGTGATTTTTGGATCGGAGTGTCTATAAAATCTATAGTAAAACCGTTTCCAGTGTTTAGAACCCAAGGGTCCTGAATAATTAGTTTCCAGTTCTGGATAAAGAATTTTAGCCTGCCTCCCCCTTTGGGGAAGAAAAGGGGGGGGGGTAAAGAGTTGAAGTACTCACTTTGAGGGTTGGTATCGTTAGATCCTCCTCTCACTCTGGAGCGTCTTGAACTGAAGCCTCTTCCTCTTGGAGGGTAGAACTGGGATTGATTGCAGGATTGGTAGCCTCTTCCACCGTGACCTCTGGCCCTCGAGTAGGGCCTGCGATTGAATCGGCCGAAAGATTAGCCCCTTCTTCCGGCCCTGCCAAAAAGGTTGTTGGTATTGAAGACCCTTTTCATATTTTGATGGGCTTTGTCCAGTGCTGTAAAGGTGGATACGTATTTACCTAAGGTTTTGATTAGGTCTTCACCAAAAAGTAAACCCTTAGGTTGCGTGAGGGCTCCTTGTCAGCTAGGTCACTCAATTTTGGGCTTATCTTAGTAAGCACAACCCTTCTCCTTTCGGAGTTAAGACTGGCTTTGGCATTGCCTAGTAGCACCAATGCCCTTTGACTCCAACCTCGGATTACATCTGTATTTAAGGGAGACCCGTTGATGTAGCTATCTTGGCAGCATCAATGATCTTAGCTAGGGGCCCTAAAATGTCAAGGAGCCGGTCCTGGCAAATTTTAAGGGACCTCTCCATACCCTTCCTAGGATCCCTACCAAGCTTGAAAAGGTATTTTAGAAGTTCGGGATCAAGTTTAGGTGTTTGGCAGTCCTTATCCTCGATAGAGGGTCATGAACATTCTGCTCCTAAAAGATTGCAGGTGTCTCTCTCCAGAGGATTTCTTATCCATTTTGCAATAAATTTACTGATGTGATCATGGGGAATCCAATCAGAGCTTCAAGGATGTTTGATGTTAAGAGGAGAAAACATCTCCTTGCCTAGAGGGTCCAAAATACTATCTTTGAAGAGAAAGGTAAATTATCATCAAAAAGTCAAAGTCTTGGTTGTCTTCATCCAAGTCAAGGATGTATTCATCAGGGAATTCAGAGGCATTATTATCGTGATCATCGTCATCAAAATTATTATCATGGGGAGGATAGCGTTGCTGAAGATGGTGGCTCTACCCCGGCTGTTCTACCTTTTTAGAACACTGCCCATATGGGTGCCGTGTTCGGTGTTTACCAACTTGAAGTCCATGATGGTGGCGTTCATTTGGGGGTCAGGGAGACGTAGGGTGGCCTTCAAAACATTGATGAGGCCCAGAGCAGAAGGTGGCCTAGCAGTGCCTGATTTTGAATTGTATTATATAGCAGCGCAGCTACAGGTCTTTAACAGGCGGTGGCCTTAGAGTTCAGGGGCCCTGACTCTGCCAGAGGGGGAGGAATCCCAAGACATGTCCTGTCTTTTATAGCACTGCAGCAGAGGTGGGACCTCAGACCTTACATTGGAACAAAAAACACTGAGGTTATGCTGGAACAGATCCCAGAGGAGGGCGGGAGTACAGCACCCCTACGCGCCGGAGATGCCTCTGGGGATGCTGACGGCGCTGCCACATGGAGGGGACTGGTCCTTGTTGAGGGACTGGAAGCAGGCAGGGCTTCAGGTCTTGGGGGACTTATACTAAGACGGGGAGCTGTTGTCGTACCAGGTTCTGCAGGAGAGGTTTGGTCTCCCTGGGGGAGATTTCTTGATACATGTGGCCCTAACGCGTGCAATACAGAAACATTGGAAGGAGGATTGTCCGAACCTTAAACTACGATGGCATGTCAGTACGTGATGATGGCGGCTGGCACTTTCAAAGCAGTTACATGTTTGTATTCGAGGCTGCTGAATGAGGGTCTGGTCCCATTGGACGGGCTGCGCTTAAAGTGGTAAGGGAACATTGGAAAACCCATACCGGAGGCCACATGGGGGCACATACAGCGTAGGGCATGCAAGGGAATTAGGAAAGCCCGATTCCAGCGGGTGCATTTCTTTATTCTACGTAAAGCCTATTTGACACGGGGTAGGATTATGGAATATTATAATGCTAGTAATGTGGTGTGTCCTCGGTGTGCCGCAGTGGGGGCGGACATGGAGCACATTGTGTGGAGTTGCCAGGCCTTGGGGGCTTATTGGACTGAAGTGGGTGGTCTCCTAAACCTAATTACAGCACGCCAGCTAGATTATGATATGGCTACTTGCATACTACATTGGTTTCCTCATACCCCCAAGACGAAGGTGACTAGTAAGTTTGTAGATATGGGCCTAGTATTAGCAAAACGGAAAATCACGATGCGCTGGAAATCAAAAGAGGGTCCCAGCGGTAGGAGATGGAGAGGGGAGCTGCTTAAGTGGGCTAGTAGTGAGGGAGTGGTTCGTTACCAGATGGCGATTCGACAGAAAAATGACAAGGCAATAGAAGTGGCGAGAGCTTGGGAAGAGCTGGTTCAATCACTGATTACCCTTACAACTGAGCAGGAGACGGAACAGAGGGATGGGGGAGAGCAAGGGTAGCTGGAGTCCCAAGATGGAACATCCTGACTCATTGTTATCAAAGACCTCATGTCTAGCTTTGTATTGATAGGAGTGCACACCGGTGACGGGGAGGGGTGAGGGGAGAATAGGGAGGGGAGGGGGGTTTATTTGATTAGTTGTTAATATAAAATGTGAACAGAGATGGTTGAGGCATTGGTATTAGGCGGGCTGGGTATGCACAGATGTTTATTGTTGCAATCCTAGGGGAAGCTGGTTTGGAATCATTGGTTACGGGACAGTATTGGCGTATAGGACCTGCTGGTTGTGAGTGGGGGGAAGGGATGTGCATATGTATGTACCTATGGTTTTTGATTGCTGACCTGAAACTCAATAAAATTTGTTCACAAAAAATGAAAATTATTATCATGATTGAATTCGAGATCATCACTCTGAGTACTTGGATAGTTTGTGCCGCGGGGGACACCTTTATATTTTGTGCCGCGGGGGATACCTTTCAATGCTGTGCCGTCAAGGGCACCTGAATTGTTTAAGGTGCGAGGACCTCCCACGAATTTCGAGGTGGTTGGACCTGCTATAATGCTCTTTGGGGTATAATCCATATTTTTTGTCTTTTTTTACTTTTTTTTACCCCTTACTTCAATGAGATCACCATCATTTTTAAGTTCATATTGAAATTCTTCGTCCTTTTCCAGGGAAAAGGATCTCTTAGATGCCATAACTTTAGACAGTGTTGAAAACATGCAATATCTCATTTCTTTGTGGATCATAGATTTGAATGCCTCATTTTCCATGCTGGACAGGGGAACATTGTCTTCATCTGAAACTATATCAGACATAATGAAAAAGGATAGGAATATATATATATGGCATGTGAACAAGGGCTCCTGAAGCCCGAAACGCGTATTGCCCTTCTGTTTTACCAGCTGCAATAAAGTAAAGAACCTGTGAATCCAGTGGTCCGTCTCCTACTTTGCCTGCCTCGCCGGTCCTGGGTGGATCAGGAAGTGGCGTTTGTGGAGTTTCGAAGAAAAAAAATATATATATATATATCTATACATATATATATATATATACATATATATATATATATATATATATATATATATATATATATATATATATAAATATTATTATTTTTTTAAACCTTTTATATTTTGTAATAAATTATTTGTTAAATCCTTTTTTATGTAAAATGTAGGAGAGAGAGCAGAAGGGATAAAGGCTAACTAAAATGGTATTAAAATAATTTCTATGAGCTTATAGCTGAAAATTATGGCAGAAATGGTGAAATAATGCATAAACAGCTGATCGCGTCGGCAAACTCCCCGTTTGCTCGAGCACGATCAGCTGGTTACCGAGAGACACTGATTGTGAGCTCCAAAATCGAGGAAAGGCCCTTGGCAACGAAACCACGTTGCACGTATGTTGCCCATGGCCTTTCCTCTAGTGCAAGGAGTGTGCGTGCACTTTCAGGGGTCGTGAAGGGCACAGAGGAGTTCGGTAATATCGATGTAGGTGGGTGAGTAAGAACAAATATCCCGCAAAGTATACAGCGAGGGGATCGCACAGCGAGGTGGGCGGTGCGATCCCCGGGTGAATGAAAGATTAAGTCTTTACCGCGAGACGGGCGGTGTGTTTTGAGGGCGAGAGCAAGTCTCACAGTTAAGCGTAAGGTGTATTGGCATAATCTTACGTGTGGTTGTGAGAGCGCATAGCTTTTAAAAAGAGAAATAAGAAGAAAACAACATCTGTAAAGAAAGGGCAAGGACGGAGCCGACCTCCATACATAGGTCGGTAGACCGAGTCAGGGGAGGGGAAGGGAAGGGAAACTGTGAATTGGTTTTAAGGACATCCCCAAGTATAATCAAAAAAAGCCATCGATAAAATAATCGGTCTCAGGCACAAAAGTCCATGATATAAACAAGTATCGGTCACAAATAACAGGCTATAGCGAAATAAACAATTAAGTAAACTCTTATTAATACAAGTAAGACAAATGAAATAAAGGACTTATCTGCTTGGAGCCGCATTTAAAAGAGGCTGATTGCCTAGTTCTCATGCCTTTTATTTGTTTTATAACGTTCTTATCTGGAACTCTTGCTTTGTGATGTATGCGGCTGCTTGGGTCTGCATTAAAAGTTGTATGCATAATGGTAGCCTCCGGTCTTGTAATGAAATCAGTAGTTCCCTCTCCTTTCACCCATGTGGCTCGTGGAAGCCAATGAACAGGAAAGCATCTGCTGCACACCAGCTTCTTTGCACTAAATGAGGACTGGCCTGAAAAGGCAACACAGAGTTACTAGCTTCTGCCACATAAATTGGGTTGCAAAAAGCTGAACTGGTCAAAAAAATATTGTCTTGCCTTCCCTGTCATCCAATGTATACATCCAGTAAATGATTGAAGGTCTCACTGTGCAGGGATTGGCTTTGATGAACAACATATCGTACTGTGAAATGACAAACCCAGCTAATCTATTAATTTTAGTTTCATCACATTACTATTAATATGCATTAGAGCCAAAAAAAGAAAATGCAAGTTTCTTTGACTAAATGGAGGAGGATAGAAAGTTCTTAGTTTTGGCAGTGGAAAACAATTTAGAGAATATAAATGATTTTACATTTTTCCAAAAAGGCAAACACAGATTGACCTGGTCTCCCGCAGCTAGACTCAACATTTCAACTGTGTTTTTATGGTTTGGCTTTACAGTACAGCTGCCGCCAATTTTGTGAGAAATGTGGAAAAGTAAATTTTGCCATGTTGTATGTGCCTACGTGTTCCCCATCTTATGTTATATGTGCATGATCGATATGCATATATTCCCCTCTGATCGATTAAAGACGCAATTACAGTTGTGTCCATCTCTAGTATGTCAGTTTCCAGCCCCTGCCACATTTTACAGTGTTCACGTTAATTCATTGAATTGTCCCCGTTTCTAGGCCTCAAAAGGGCCCGGACTCAGATTCAGCTCCTGTCTCCTGAACCCTCTCCGAGGAGCGATACAGCCCCCACCTGCATCCCTGACCCTTCACTTACTTCCTGCCTCACAGTGCCCGGCCCGGCCTGGCTCTGCCTGCCAGTCTGCCAAGAGTATGTTATGCTTCTAGCTATCAGTCCAGCCCTCCTTTTCTGCATTCCTAAGCTACTGAATCGCATCAATAGTTTCAGCCATAGTCTAGCCTTTCTGTCTCCATGTAAGAGAAATACTGTATATATTCATAGAATATTCCTCGCACACGCAATACATGTAGAATAATGCATGCACCAGTCTTAGTGTCAAGTAGCCTTTGCCCTGATAACTTTTGGATTCTATCAACATGTTCTCCAAACACCAGATACTAGATAGGCTTTAGGTACATGTCGCTCTGACTCTCCAGACTTTAGTCTCCTCTTCTAGCGCAGAAGTCATAGCCCCCAGTTCTCCCTGGTAACACGTCATTGCCCGTTTGCGCGCACCACTAGGTTAGAGGTCCCAGCTCCTCAGGTAGCCCCCTCCATGTTCCCGCCCCGTTTATGACATATTCTGTTACGTTTACATCACATGTCTATGTATACGCCCTGTACACGCCTCTTGTTACACCCATTTTGCCCTTATCTTTCGCGACTGCTACGAGAACCGCCTACTGTTACGCCTACTGTATTGAATGTAATGCATTTGTTTTGATATATATACTGTACACCCATATTAAAAGTTATCCCTTATGCTCCCAGATCCTGTCCCCGGCAGCTGCCATCCTATTCCCATGCAGGCTGTCCTGTTCCTGTCTTTTATGCCTTATTAAAGCCTGTAGACTCAAGATACCTCGAATCCTGACTCTTATTTATTGAGCTATCTGTATATATGAGTAACCTGAAAAATAGAACCGGTAATTAATTATTTATTTACCACATAATGGCGCCCGAATAGGGACCTGCCCTTTCCCCACGCGCCGGAGAAGCCACGCAGGCCCCCTGATCCTCTGCAGCCGTGACGGAACCATACCGTGCACGTGCAGATATTTCTGCTTCAAGTATCCCTCAGGCCCACGGAGGAGACGGAGGTTGCGGTCCAGCGTCCAGACGAGGCGGTGGAGGAACGCGGCGAGTCCCGACCAGAGCCCAAGCCGAGAGTCCAAGGTCCGAGGTATCCGGAGGCCCACCTGTAACTGAAGTCCGAAGTTCGTAGTCCGTCGTCGTAGCAGTCCAGTCCAGTCCGAGGCCTTCCGTTCTTGCTGCCCGGTGAGTACCGTTGCTGGGGTAGTATCTAGACAGGGTCAATTAATTTGTCTCTGGTCCGTGGGTTTGGGTACGCAAATCCAACACGAAGTGTCCACCTAGGTGGATGCGGGTCCTGACGTGTCTCTTCATGGGACCGGTATGTTTCGTACTGTTTCAGCAGTGCATCTAGTCATTCCAGTAAGTTCTGTTCTCGAGAAATTCATGTGTTCTGTTCTCAGTACTCCAGGTAATATTCTGTCCGAGCTGTTATTTTAAATGTTATTTCATGTGTTTTCAATGTCGTGGTATGAGTGATTTGTTTTTCAAGTTATTATTGTGTTTATTGTGTATTGTATTGTGTCCAGATTCCAGTCTAAGTCATGCCTCTATTCTCGAAATTACGTCAGTTAAAAACCAGAAAAGGATTGCTAGAGGAAGCAGTTCCTGTCCCGCCTAGGGACAGTCCAGGTCATTTTATGTATCATAAGCATGGCTTAAGTGCCATATTGTACTTAGACTTATGGGTCGAGTATACTAAAGATCTAGAAGAGAAATATAGATGGCCTGTATCAGGTACATGGGATGCCGAGTGCATCATGCGAGTAGAAGAAGCATTATGGAGAAAGAAATCCAGACAGTCCCAGAAAGATGCCATCGAGTTATGGCGCAAAGAATCTCATAAAAGAACCGAAAAAGAAATCAGAAAAACAGAGTTAAGTAGGGAATCCTCAGAAAGAGCCCAAGAAAGGGAATTAATCGAAATAGGTGAACGAGTTAAAGCCGAACAGTCAGAAAGACAGAGAAATGCCCTTATTAAGGGTATGTATCCTCTTCTTGCCGAGGGCTTGCCAAAAGCAACCCCGGAAGCATCCAGTAATTTTCCGCCATCATTAGTTCCGATTAAGCTACGTCACAAACCGACCGCAGCTGATATTTTTCTCTCGTCCTATTTGGACGATACAGTCCCAGAATATGCAAATCCTGCTCCGCCTGCTCCCGTAAATAATGTAATTCCTGTTCCTCCAGCCACCGGGGCACCCGTTACAGCACCTGTTACGGTACCCCCGGCCCAGCCTACAGTACATGTACCCGCTACATCAGTCACTCTCCCAGCCCGTACAATACCCATCGACGATTCTAGTCAAGGGGCCTCGGGGGGAAGTCCTCCTGGAACCCCGCCTCAGCACAGACGTGTGACATTAATCGAGCTACATGCCCGAGCGTTACAGCGTTCGCCCAAGCATCAGTCCGTTGCAGATATCAAGCGAGCTCTTACCGAATGCCGTTATGATCCAGTCCCAGGTGATGATAATATGGTCATATATTCACTGCGTGTAAGACGGGTGACCGAATATTTGGACACCCTGCCGAATATGAAAGGTTATTTAGACAGAATATATCGTTTCATCCGTACAGGAGTAGATCCAGAAAGTATTGGCGACACTATGGTCCAAAGAAAAGTCGAGATTCAGCTCATGATTTTAAAGTTTCTAATTAATTGCTTAATAAGAGAACAAGATTATCCGGAAAAAGATCCAGAAGAAATGAAAGTCCTGACCAGGTGGAGTGACCATATAGCCGAGGGAAGACACAAGACACAGAACTGTATAGAGAGTATGTACAAGAAAATCCGTAAAGAAATAATAAAGTTACATGAGAAACGAGAAGCATTACAAGCAACCGAGAAAGAAGACGCCTCTGATACTGAAGAGGTAGACAGCGAGAATCCCTCCAGAATAGCGTATGTAGATAGGACGAGACTTCCCGACCGACATTCACGCCTAGAACACAAGAAAGTTTTCCCTCCTCCAGTACCAGAACAAGGTTCTCTTGAGCAAGTATTTCAAACTACCGATCACATTCTGAAATCACGAATCGGTTATAGCGAACCTAGTACCATGCATGAACAAGAACTAGTCCGATCAGCAGTCCGATGGACTACTGATTCTACCACTTTTCCAGACGAAATAGTGGCACAAATGTTTCTGAAACTGCCCCCAGCCGAACAGCGACTGGTGGGTATGTATATGATCCAGCACCTCATTACACTGTATGAGGGACAGCATTCTGATCCAGGTCCGTTACATGATGTTCTGAACGAGTTACTCCAGTATAGATGGAGAGGTCTAGGTACTGATTTAATTAGTATCATTCTAGAACAGCGCCACAAATATAGAACGTTTCTGAACCCGCATTTTGTTCATGTCTCACCTCCAGAAAGTAAACCATTCTACATAGATAGACAGCATCCGTTACGAGAAGTACACCCAGTTAGGACAACGGGTGGTGATCTAGAACGAGTATTTGTTTACACCCCTATCACCAAGATGGAACTCTTAGAGATGAAGAAGTTAATCCCCTGTCACGACAAAGATCCAGCAGGGTTCCATCGTGAATTAAAAGACATGCTCTGTATGGGAGAATACACGTATCCTGATATCATTAAAATGTTAAAGGTCCTGTTGCCCGCAGGGGTATACGAAAAACTCAAGGAAAAAGAATGGGAGGTGGGAGAGAAAAAGATAGATTGGACAGCTCTAGAAGCTGAAGATAATTCACGAGTACCAGGTACCGGTCTAGGGGGTAAAGTTAAAGAATTGCCCGAGTTATTGATTCAGGTTTTGCCAAGGTTACTAACCACGAAAAAGGAAGATTGGGATGCAATTTCAGCATGCAAACAGAAACAGGATGAAGACACTAGTGATTTTTATTCTAGATTTGAAAAATGTTTTATTAACAGTGGTCTGAAGACAGGTAGCGAGTCGTACCCTCATCTTTTTGTTACCAAACTAGTCGAGAATTCAAGTCCACAAGTTAAAAATCGAGTTTTGAAAGTCGAAAGTAGTTGGCAAGCTAATACTCCGTCCCAAATGTTACAGATGCTCCTGTATCACCAGAACAGAATCAGGGAAGAGCAAGAACACGAAAGGAGACGTATGAAAGACATGAAAATGAAAGTATTAGTTGCACAATCTGTTCCGCAAGACAGTCAGAAGAGGGGTCCGAATCAAGCCAGTCATCCTGCAGTTCCCGTTAAAGGGACCTGCAATTATTGTAAACAGCCAGGTCATTTTATAAACGAGTGTGCAGTTCTGAAACACAACATAGCTACCGGTAAGACTAAAGAAAGACCACGTCCGCCTAGACAAGAACAAGTTTTACAGACTTCCCAGTTACCACAGAATGCACAACAGACAGTTACAGTACCGCAGCCTATAGCTGCCACACAGCACGTTACACAGCAGATGTACCAGTATGCACAGTCAGAGTATCCAGAGTATCAACAGTATTCATGACACAGCCTAGAGAGGGAGGTAGGCTTGCCTCTCATCGAGATACCTGTAGATCAAGAGGGTCCCTATGTACACAGTCAAGTATTAGGGAAAGACAGAAAGTTTCTGATTGATACAGGGGCAAGTAGGACTACTATCAGTCATGACGAGGTTCCAGGGGCTCCGCTCTCAGGCTCTAGAAATGTTTCCCTTGGATTTTCAGGAAAGCCGATTGTTAATGAAATTTCGAAACCAGTTACTCTAGAAGTTGGCCCATTGTCCCGAACTACTGATTTGTTACTCACGAAAGCATGTCCAGAAAATTTGTTAGGCATCAAGACATTAAAAGAATTAGGTGCAATTATTTGCTGTTCCCCAGAAGGAGTCCGATTGTTTTTACGCGACTTTAAAGGTCACTATGTATTACGTGATTTTGATCCAAGATTACTGAATGTACCACAGCATCTATGGGCACAAGGTCCAACTGATGTTGGTTGTATGCACATCACACCCCATCGTGTGACTCTCAAGCAAGGTGTAGTTTAACCACGAATCCGACAGTACAGATTGCCACCTGAGGCTGTAGCAGCCTTATCCAAAATTATTGACGAGCTTATTGCTCAAGGAGTGGTTGTAGAAACTGACTCCAATGTATGTAATTCTCCTATCATTCCAATTCTGAAACGTACTGATCCAAATGCACCTCCAGTATATCGATTAGTGATTGACCTTCGAGAACTTAATAAATGTATTATTCCCCAGTACCCAGTTGTTCCAGATATTTCATCCCTACTGACAGCCATTGATTCTGAAGCTACGTTCTTCACTGTTATCGACCTCAAGAACGCATTTTTCAGTGTCCCCATTCATCCAGACAGCCAGTACCTTTTCGGATTCTGTTTAAATGGAAGGAGCTATAAATTCACACGAGCTCCTCAAGGTTTTACAGAAAGTCCTAGTATTTATAGTCAAGCACTTAAGAGACAACTAGACAATATTCACATGCCAACTGACACTGCCCTGCTCCAGTATGTCGATGATCTACTGATCACAGCCCGTTCTGAACGTGACTGCGAGCGAGCGTCACTTACAGTTCTGTATTTTCTGGCCGAGCAGGGGCACAAGGTGTCTCCTTCCAAATTACAATTCTGTGTCCAGCAAGTGGTATACTTAGGACACTTACTGTCCAAGTGGGGTAGGCAGTTGACACCAGACCGTATAGCGAGTCTAATAGCTAATAGCGAGTCTTCCACAGCCCAAGACACAGAAGGAGGTACGAGCTTTTATCGGCCTCACTTCTTACTGCAGACAATGGATTCCTCAGTATGCATTTCTAGCCAAGCCACTGATACAGTTAACGACACAGGAGGCAGCCGTATCGACTGTCCTCCCTTGGACCCAGGAACATACACTTGTCTTTAATGAGTTAAAGAAAGCCTTATGTCAAGCACCTGTTCTAGCAACACCGAACTACAGTAAGCCTTTTACACTTTTTGTCACAGAACGTGATGGTACTGCATTATCTGTTCTCACACAAGATCAAGCAGGACAGTACAAGCCCTGTGCTTATTTTTCGAGCACATTAGATCCAGTGGCCCAGGCTCTGCCTGCGTGCCTTAAGTCAGTTGCCGCCACAGCTCTAGCTATTAGACAAAGTGATTCCATAGTGTTAGGACACTCCCTGACAGTACAAGTTCCACATTCCGTGGAAGTTCTTTTAAACCGAACACAGACTCAGCACTTGACAATTGCACGTTTAACAGGTTATGAATTGACACTGTTCCAGCCACACATAGAAATCAGACGCTGCAACATTCTAAATCCTGCTACACTGTTACCGTTAGTTACTTCAAATCCTGCCACACATGATTGTGTGGAAGTAGTTAACACTATGACTAAGCCAAGACAAGACCTGACAGACATTGCATTACCTAATCCCGACCTGACACTTTATGTGGACGGTTCATGTATGAGAACAAGTACAGGAGAACTAGTAGCCGCGTATGCAGTGACTACTGAAACTGAAGTTATAGAAACACATCGTATTGACACCCTGTCTGCTCAAGCAGCGGAGCTAGTTGCTCTGACCCAAGCCTGCATACGTGCCAAGAACCAGAAAGTAAACATATATACAGATTCACGTTACGCATTCGGAGTCGTACACGACTTTGGAGTGCTCTGGCAGGAGAGAGGTTTCATGACTTCTCATGGAACCAAGATTCAGCATGGTCTCCTCATTCAAGCTGTTAGATGCAATACATTTACCGACAGCTATTGCTATTATGAAGTGCAAGGCACATACGAAAGTTACTGAAATTATTTCCCAAGGTAACGATCTAGCAGATCGAACAGCCAAGCTTACAGCTCAGACCCCAGACATTCCAGTTAACATGACACAGACATTCACTCCAGATCCGACTACTTGTATGACAGTTAAGGACCCTACACAAGATGTCATAGACATACAGTTACATGCTACTCCCGAAGAAATCAAGAAATGGTCCGAACAAGGAGGGGTCCAGACAGATCAAGGATGGTTGACGAAGGGAAAAGCCACATGGTTTCTCCCCGACTCTATGGTTCAAGTCATTATCAATACCGCACATAGTCCAGCACATCTAGGAGAAAAAGCTATGTTAGACAGTATTCAGAACCTTTGGTTCAACAAGCACTTACGAGCTGCAGCCAAGCAGAAAGTCCGTACCTGTATGATATGTTGTCAGTTCAATCCAGGTAAAAGTGTCCCGGTGGAACAAGGTGGTTTCCAGCCTCCTGACCACCCTTTTGAAGTCCTCCAGATGGATTATATTCAGATGGAGCGATGTCGAGGTTTCAAGTATGTCCTCGTAGTTGTATGCGCTTTGTCCAGGTGGACAGAAGCATATCCAGTTCCAGATTACACAGCTGCGACCACTGCCAGGCAGTTGGTTTGTGAATTCTTTCCCCGCTATGGACTCCCTAGGGTCGTGTATTCAGATAACGGCCAGCCATTCTCATCCGAGCTCATGAAGCATGTTTCCCTTCTGTTAGGGTACCAGTGGAAGTTCCATTGTGTGCGCCATCCTGAAGCAGCCGGTCTCGTAGAGAGACATAATCAGACTCTGAAAATTCG
The DNA here is from genome assembly GCF_964261635.1 of Lissotriton helveticus. NCBI lineage: Eukaryota > Metazoa > Chordata > Amphibia > Caudata > Salamandridae > Lissotriton > Lissotriton helveticus. The sequence goes on along the minus strand of NC_136065.1, from coordinate 1,020,419,266 downwards.
CATTGCAAAAATATGTAAAGAGAAAGGTGTAGACTGGCTAGTTGCCCTGCCAGTTGCTCTATTCTACATGAGGATGGTTGCACATTCCAGATCAGGTCTGTCCCCGTATGAGGTCGTATTCGGCCGCCCCCCAAACATGTGGGGTACACCTAGACCCCGCAGTATTACAGATGTTTCCAGTAATATGCTGACAGATTACCTAGCTTCCTTGATGTCTGCCCTACACTCTTGTCGTTCACAGGTTGCCGCTGCATTTCCAGACAACACCGAGGTGAAACCGCATGAAGTCGTTCCCGGTGACCTCGTATTTGTCCGGAATTTTGATCGTTCAAGTCCGCTGGAGCCCCGCTGGAAGGACCCCGCATGATCTTACTAACAACAAGGACCGCAGTCAAGCTAGAGGGAAGAAAAGGATGGGTCCATCTGAGCCATATAAAGAAATTTCACGGACTTAAAGACTGCCCTATTCTCAAGGACTGCCCAGATACAGACTCTGAACTCAAGCCTCCCCTGTTAGAGAAAACTCCACAGCAGGAGTATAAAGTGAAACTCCGGTCTAGTAAAATAAGTCAGCCAGTTTAATTGTCTAAGTCCCTCTCGGGTGAAACGGTTAGACAGGTTTCTGACATGTATGAGATAGACCCCCATAGTGAGAGAGTTAGTCAAAACTCTATCAAATGTATTATTGTTCTAAGTTTTTTATTATATGTGAGTCTAATGGTTACCTGCACAAGTTATGCTTTACATTTATGTTTTCCAAGTTCACATGTAAACAAGTTTCCTAATGCTACAGTAGAGCACACATTTAGTGATCTGCCTCCTCACGAGCTATCCTATCGTCTTGCTATGCGAAATAATACATTTATCAGAATGTTACACTATTCACACCAGACCAGCAATGCCACTAATTGTTGGGTGTGTGGTCGACTCCCCCCTTTCCAGACACCGAAGGGAGTTCTGCCACTTTTTCCTTATCCATTTTCACATAATGGTTCGTGTGGAGCATGGTCCACGTTAACGTCATCCTCAACTGATATGTCCCTTCTGAATAGTACATGTTTCCCAGACAAGGAAGGTCTTTCCCATAGAACAGGGTTAGATCTAGAAAATGAAGTGTATGATTTAGGTAATTATTCTTCGAATTTCATGGTCCTGAATGTTCAGTCCGATACTACTCCAGATTTGCCTGCTATTTCAGTACTACCAGTCAAAGGCGAATTATGTGTCAGAAAGAATGGTTCCGCACATGTAGGACATAGTGATTGTATTACTATTGTCGAGTATAGTGACAGTGGGAAATCTATTTTCAAAGCCTCACGTCATTCTTATTTTGTTTGTGGTCAGACCGCATATGTTCGTCTGCCCCTCGATTGGGATGGAACATGTTACATTGCCTTCCTACTGCCACCAGTTTTTCTAGCCCCATCCGATTATCATAGAAACACACATCTAGTACACGTTAGACATAGAAGGGAGATCGAGTCCCCGATTGTCGATCAAACTGAAACTACTCTAGAACAGTATCAAGACTTCAATAAAGGTTTCTTCTTCTTTATAGGACCTGTCCAGAATAGTAAGTTAATACGTAGACTTACCAGAACCCTTGAAGAACCCTTGAAGCAGTAGTGAATGAGACTACTTCTGCTCTAGGTAACTTAACCGAAGAGCAATCTGCTATGAGATTTGTCGTGCTCCAAAATCGTCTCGTTCTTGACGTCATACTGGCCGATAGAGGAGGAGCATGTAGAGTCATCGGATCTAGTTGCTGCATTTTCATTCCTAATAACGCGCCGTCTGTTTATTCAGCTATAACCAGACTTCATAAAATTGCCCATCAGTTACACCAGAATCCAGGCACCTGGACATGGTCCGGTTGGCTCTGGAGTATTATTTCTGCCTGGGGATGGAAAGTATTGTCATTCCTAGGTATTGCAGTGATGATCATATTCAGTTGCTGCCTCTGTATACAATGTGGCCCTGCGATTTGCGGCATTTGTGCTACATCCTGTATTCCTAGTCCTAAGTCCCGTTCCAAGACAATTCGAGACGAGCAAATGATGCTATATGAAATGATAGATGGTATCATGAATATTGATGTTTCCCTAGTAAATTTTGCCATGTTGTATGTGCCTACGTGTTCCCCATCTTATGTTATATGTGCATGATCGATATGCATATATTCCCCTCTGATCGATTAAAGACGCAATTACAGTTGTGTCCATCTCTAGTATGTCAGTTTCCAGCCCCTGCCACATTTTACAGTGTACACGTTAATTCATTGAATTGTCCCCGTTTCTAGGCCTCAAAAGGGCCCGGACTCAGATTCAGCTCCTGTCTCCTGAACCCTCTCCGAGGAGCGATACAGCCCCCACCTGCATCCCTGACCCTTCACTTACTTCCTGCCTCACAGTGCCCGGCCCGGCCTGGCTCTGCCTGCCAGTCTGCCAAGAGTATGTTATGCTTCTAGCTATCAGTCCAGCCCTCCTTTTCTGCATTCCTAAGCTACTGAATCGCATCAATAGTTTCAGCCATAGTCTAGCCTTTCTGTCTCCATGTAAGAGAAATACTGTATATATTCATAGAATATTCCTCGCACACGCAATACATGTAGAATAATGCATGCACCAGTCTTAGTGTCAAGTAGCCTTTGCCCTGATAACTTTTGGATTCTATCAACATGTTCTCCAAACACCAGATACTAGATAGGCTTTAGGTACATGTCGCTCTGACTCTCCAGACTTTAGTCTCCTCTTCTAGCGCAGAAGTCATAGCCCCCAGTTCTCCCTGGTAACACGTCATTGCCCGTTTGCGCGCACCACTAGGTTAGAGGTCCCAGCTCCTCAGGTAGCCCCCTCCATGTTCCCGCCCCGTTTATGACATATTCTGTTACGTTTACATCACATGTCTATGTATACGCCCTGTACACGCCTCTTGTTACACCCATTTTGCCCTTATCTTTCGCGACTGCTACGAGAACCGCCTACTGTTACGCCTACTGTATTGAATGTAATGCATTTGTTTTGATATATATACTGTACACCCATATTAAAAGTTATCCCTTATGCTCCCAGATCCTGCCCCCGGCAGCTGCCATCCTATTCCCATGCAGGCTGTCCTGTTCCTGTCCTTTATGCCTTATTAAAGCCTGTAGACTCAAGATACCTCGAATCCTGACTCTTATTTATTGAGCTATCTGTTTATATGAGTATCCTGAAAAATAGAACCGGTAATTAATTATTTATTTACCACAGAAACACAAAAAGAGGGGCTCTGGCTACGTCCACAAGTTAGGACAGGAGATGTGTGCTTCCACAGAACAAAATGCTTGCCTCCACACAGCTGTGATCATTTTGTTTATTTTTCCAGCTGCCTGAGCTTGAACTTTCAGGAACACACACGTTCCACTGTAATGCTATTAAAGTGTCTTAGATAACTAGATAATTTATGGGGTTTTCTCTGGCAGCAACACAGTTGGGAGGAGGCAGTCATTAACATGCGTAGGTGTTTTGGTCTTACTTGATAGTGCAATTTATAAGCCGGCATATTGGCATTACCATTGGTTGTTTGAATTTTAGTGTCAGTAAAATAATGTTCAGGGTTCTATTAAATTCAGTATTCATCAATAACTTAGGCTAAAGCCAATTTTGGAAGTCCTTGGGCTGACTGGAAGTTTTCAGACCTCTAACTAGATAAGTCCATCACTGCCAAGTTTCCCAGGTAGCAGCACGTACAAATAACATTAAAACAGTTCAGAATAAAAAGTGCATTTACAACACATGGCCTTACCTGTGTACCTCAAGATAGGTAAGTTGAAGTAGCCTTCTACTGTTAGTGAAAGCTGCCAGAGGCACGAGATCTCACAAATGTTATTGATTGTCACTAAGTGCTTGGAGATTAGGAAGAACTGAAGCTCCCTAGACACACTGAAAACAGGACATAAAGCCTTGCTAATGCTGGGGAGATCTGAGTCTCGTACATTACCATTTAGCTCATTATGTTTAGAATACTGGGGTAAAATTGGTTAGTTCACACTTAATTTATAGAAACCTTGATTAGGGATACTAACATGGCACAAACACATTGACTCGGAAGATGGAAGAGATGTGGAGCAGCGGCCAGGACGTTTGGCTCCCGAACACGGGGGCTCACTGTTCGATCCCTGGTGCTGGTGGCAGGTTATCCCAGCACCATGTGACTCTGGGCAATAGCTAGCTTAATCTTCCCACAGCCCCAGCACCTTGACACCCTTGGGTAATTGTTAACGCTTTAGAAATATTGACTTTTATCCACAGATACATATGAAGTCATTCAAATATGTCACATGGTAGAAGTCAGTTTTTTAGCATGGACAATAGAAAATAAACTTAGGTTTATTTCAAACTCCTTTATTGTACAATATGAGTTGCTAAAACATAACAGGAGGCAGCTCAATAGTCAACAGTGATTCACTAAGTGTTAATAAAATTACACGTGAAAGCAAAAATGAACAAATATTTTACTGAAAGAATATTTTATGTAGTAAAACGTTTTACAAATGAATAGCCAATTTTATTGGGTCAAAATGAGGGTTTGAAAAAAAATCGGTCCAAAAGGATTGTGCTTCTGCCCTGTACAGTGAATATGTGGGTGTTCATCACGACAAAAGGAGACGACATTTATGTATCGCCCAACAGAAGAAAGGCATTAAATGTGAGAGACGGTGAAGGTTGTTAGTTAATTGCTTGAAGTGTGTTAGTTATTTGTATCAGTCCTCACGGTAGAGGTTCGTTGGGGACTATTGAATAGGGAGGCAACAACTGAGCTCTCCAAATATGTTATGAGTGATGGTACTGGTAGCATCCTGTTGTGGTGATTTTAGGTGCACTTTCAATTAAAGTAGGCATGGGAGAGCAGGGCAGACCATCCCTGTCATTATCATCGTTCAGAATATTTTTCTGCGTCAAGTTGACAATTGGAACTGTTATTTTGCTTGCTGCCATATTGTCATAGCCTTCCTAAATGTAACTGTTTGTATTAGGAAGAAAAGGGGAAGAAAGGAAAAAAGAAGAACCCCAAACCAGGGCTTGAAAAAGATTTCCCGAAATCCTGGCTCATTTCAGTACTTTTCAAGACCTTCTGGCCGATCCTCCTGAAATCTGCCGTTTTCAAGCTTGTGCATGATTTGCTGGTGTTTGCGAGTCCCCAGATCCTCAAGTAAGTCCCAGGTTGTATTCTTGTCATTATTTACTAGATTAGTTTCATGATATAAGTGTTGCATCCAGTTATAGTACTCAGTGACCTGGTGTGGCATACTATTGTTTGTAGGATCCACATGTGTACCAACTGCAGATAATATGGGTACTTAGCAAAGAGGCTGGGACCCCCATGTTGTGGCTGCAATTTACTGAAAGACGAGCTTTACCTGTTTTCAGAATGAGGAAATAACAGATTTTAAATCTGACTTTGGTCAAAGTGTTGTTGACGCTAGAGCATGACTTCTTCCAAAAAAGCTACTCTTCTGCTGATTATTTAGAATTATGGGTAAATATTCATTTCGTTGAAGTCCAAAAAAATCATAAACAGACTCTGTGAGATGACATGGAGGGCAGGAAGTTTATTAATGTGAATTGGAGACAGCTTGGCCTGACTACCAAGTGCCCAAATTGGAGAATTACATCACAATCTTTTATTTTTGCACACCGTAAAAAGACGTTTAATTACATATCCAATAAAATCATAAGCATGGCAGAATTTCTCAATAATTATGCACCAATATGACACATGTCCCCCATCAGACGGTACATATTACACAATCATTATGTACAGAGCCATTCAGATGAGGCTAATAGTGTGTGATACCTGCATCATAGATTGTGACACTGGGGTATGTCTAAGTCTACGCAAACAATAAGCCAATCAGAGGTGGACACTTTGTCCCAACCATATATAGTATGCTGACCGGGCTTTAAAAGTCCCTAAATTTGTTGAGCTAGCATGCAATTGCAAATCATGAGTGGTGTTCTTGAGCAAGCTTGCATTATAATGTGGTAGATGCTGTTTTTATCTCAACAGGGTACATTCACAAAAGGTCATATGTATGCTGTGCACGTTTACAGGCCTTGTCATCATTGAGTTTCACAGAAATGAGCAAGACGAAATGGACTCTATGCAAGACAGAAAAATATGCTTCCACAATTTTGATAGACCTCTCTTCAAATTGGTCTCCAATCTTCTCACCAAACCCTAGATATTGTATGCCATTCTAATGACTGAAAAACAATCAAACAACTTGTGTGCAACATGTGATGCACAGTGATACTCAAAGGCAAAGTTGAGCTTATTTGCAGTATAATGATGAAGTGACATTGGCATCTCAACCCCGTAGGGAGGGAGATCAGAATAAATATTTTTGGTCAGACCAGGGGTACAGATATTTACGTAAAAGACCCTCTGTGTAAACCCAGTATTCCCTTTATTCTTGGGGGTTTTTTTTGGGGTTTTTTTTTTTAGAGTTTTATATAGCGCGAACTTGAACCGAACCGAATCAGTTATCAGAGCGCTTTACATAGCACCAGTTACGTTACATGAGGACACACTTTCATTTTTTTTTAGGCACGGGGAGATTAAGTGATTTGCCCAGAATCACAGGGGGTTTTTGGCGTCGTTACCGAGACTCAAACCAAGTTCCCCAGGTCCGAGGTCGAGTGCCTTAGCCGTTAGGCCAACCCCGGGTTCACAGGGCTACATTGAAAATAAATAGCAGGATGTTACTGGGACCCTTTATCTCGAACATTCTCTCTGCTTGTCATTCGCCAACATATTTTGGCCTCTATAAGATCCCTCATAAGAGGGTATAGTGCCTTTAGTCAGGGCTGTCAAAGGTACCTCTACTGACTGTCCTCATGCATTAATTTGTACATTCAGGTAAAAGTAAGTCTTACCTGCCCGTCCAACTTTCTGGAGCCTGTGTCAAAAGGGATGGGGGCCCACCCCCCGGGGCTCAATTTGTGAGGCATGTGAATGAATGACACACTGCACACAAGAACATATGAAAACAACATGAAATGGGATGTATGACGTTACAACGCAGGCTATTACAACGCCTGCCTTTACAACGCGGTTTTTACATCGCATACCATTACAACGCATAGCGCTTTTGGGTGCTGGATAGTGAATAGTTTAATTTACTATTCCAACTCCAGTCCCCGTGGACACTAGGGAAGGTTATTGGATAGTAAATTAACCTATTCCCTATCCTAGAGCGCCCCCCAGCGCAATGCGTTGTAATGGTTTGCGTTGTAATGACCGCGTTGTAATGGTAGTGCGTTGTAAAAGTTTTGTTGTAAGTGATGTTTCCCCATGAAATGAACTCAAAACAGGCAGATATTGGTGCAAGCATGTTTTCTGTTTATACTCTCATTCATGCACTGTTGTGATCTATGCTTACCAATGTCATGTAATGTACTTATCCCTATGATGTAAGAATCGAACAAGAGGGGGCAGGATTCGTACTCACCAGTTAGGAACAAGAATTTCAGTGTGATTCACATAGTGTTGCATGATAGGATCCTTATGACTACATGAATAACCAACATGTGATGAAATACGAGAGAGGTTGGTAATATGGTACTACTATCAAAATATGACCATCAGTGTTATTTAGTTAAAGTATCCCTTTGATTGGAGGACTGTTAAAGAAGAAAAATCACTCACACTCACTAATGTTGAGCACTAACTGCAGTGGGATAAACACTAGCATATTGAACTAGGACTGTGACGTTGCCTGTTTTTCAATCAGGGATTGGAGGTGCCTCAAGCGGGCTAATGATTACGATATAATGTTCTCTGTCATGTTAAAAATTCATATGAGGTGAAAATCAGAGCAGTCCCCTCCTATAATAAAGTTGGAGCAGTTTCAGCCAGTATAACATTGTAATAGAAAATAAGGACTGTCCCAGCAATAGATGTATCACACTTTTATTATTTATATTTTACCCGTCTTTGTGTGACTAGAGAAATGGTTCCCCCCGGAGTGACTACTAGGGTCAAACCCCATAATATTAGGGTAAGTAGGTGTACTAGTTGTACATGCTCACCAGTGTGCTTTTCCCGTGTGTTCAGCATGCTGTGAATCTACAAGTGTACCATGAAGAGTGCACTGGCATGAGATGGAGTACATGCATGGAAAACAAGAGAGTGAATTAAATAACGGAAATTGCTAACGAAAAGGACATATGCTAATGATATTTAATTTTAATATAGTCTGTTTCCCTACAGGTGAGAAACTGTTGGACGAGCAGGTAAGACTGACTCTTACCTGCATGTACAAAGAAGTTCTTGAGGACATACAATATAGGGGCATGTTTGACTGCCCTGACAAAGGCTCTAGACCTTCTTATGAGGAAATCCTATGGAGGCTGGAACATATTAGCGAATGACAAGTAGAGAGGATTCTCGAGATATAGGTTCCCGGTAACATTCCTCTATTTATTCTTGGGTACACAGGGCTGGATTAAAAAATGAAGAAAATACATGGGTTTACACCAAGGTTGTTTTACATAAATATCTGGACCCCTTGTTTGACCAGAAAATATTTATTCTGATATTCCTCTCTACGAGGTTGAGGCCACCGTATTGGTATTACTTTAACACGATGGGATGGACTGGCCGAGGACCAAGCATGCCACAAAAAGTGGGCGAAGCCTTTCCATTCAAATCTTTTCTTGCTTCTTGTTTTCCATAGACATAGTCTCTTTTATTCCAGAAAGACTGAGGAAATGAACAATTTGCTGTACTTTTAGTGGTTTGTAGTTAAAATATTGTGTGTAAAGTCCTCTATTGCTCCTCGGTGCTGTGATCGCATTATATCAAACACTAAAATATACTACAATACAAATAGGACCACACATCTATTGATAGAGCATCAGATTTTGGTGACCAAGAAGCTCAGGTTTCTCACACCTTGCTCCAGGGATGAGGCGATGCAAAGAACACTTGTCTAAAAGCTGTAGCCCAAGCTTTGGTATTGTCCTTAAAGATGAAGATTTTCACCCCATCTCTGTTTACTTTAAGGTTTATCATCATCCACCAATTGTAGCATTGATGACTTGGTGATTTCATCAAGTCTCCATGGATTTTCTTTGCCACTGTATTTGCTGAAAGCAGTAGTCCAAAAGCTATGTTTTTCTTACTTTGTCAAAAGTAAGCTTCCGCCATTTTCGTGAAATTGTTACTAGATAGCTACGTTTTTCAAATACTTTGTCAAAACATGTTGGGGTAGTTCACCTTTTTTTTGCAACAAGGTTCCAGATATCATTACATGGTTATGGGAATTGATACTTAAGAGAGAATTTACTATCCTCTCTTTAGCCCCAGAATTTGTAAAAGAAATAGTGTAATTACCTAGTACTTTTGAGAAAACGGGGCATAATGGAAATGCAATTATCTTTGAATCTTTAAAGTGACCAGGTTTCCAAGAGTTCTGTAATAAGTAAACCATAAATATGGGTAATGAATTGCATATTTCCAATTAAATATCTTCTTATTAGCTCGAGCCTAGGCAGTACAGGCGCTGTCACTTCGAGACATACTGCATTCACTCTGTGGGTTTACAGCCCTCCCATAGGCTTGTTATTTGCTGGCTCCATTATTACTCTCCAATTCTTTCTTCCAATTTGTTTATGGCATGCATTTGTCATGCCTCTTTTTGTGTGTATCCCTCCCCGAGAGCAGAGACCAAGTACAATATCACTCCACTAGTTGCCATAATAGCATATGTTTGCCGAACTACTATTTTGGTTGAAAAGGAATTAATACGATCAGTCCTGTGGTCCTGATCTCTTTTGAGGTGACTTAGTGGTTTCGATTATCATGTATTTAAAAAAACAAATTGTAGTCCTGTTGTGAACCGACGCCAAGACTTAAACCTGGTCCTTCAGTTCCAAAGCCAGCAGCTCTAAATGTTCCGCCACATCTTCTCTACAAATGTTGCTGGGCATAGGCGTCAAAGTGTTTGGCTGGAAGTTGCAGAGTTTCATAATTATTTTTTTTCTCAGAATGAGCTGCCGGCGGCAATGCCTGCATCCCTGGTGCTGTCCTCCTCCTCTTCATAGTGATGCTCTTGCCCTCCCACTCTACGTTTTGGTGAAGGCTAGGCTTGATTTGCCTGCACTACTCCTCCTAGCGGCGCTCTGGCCTTCCACTGCCAGAGCTTTAGCTTATTTATCCTCTTGTTTTAGCTGGGGAGAGAGTTTAGCCTCAGTCCCTGTTAAGCTGTATTGTATGACTAACAGCAAGTAATGTGGAAGCTCTGTGTAGAGCAGAGGTCTTCAAACATTTTAATGCCGAGACCCCCTTGTCAAAGCTTTTTAGGCATAAGGACCCCTTCTGATAAAAGGTTCTAGAAACTGGTACTCCTCATCAACAACTACCGACAACCGTAAATGCCCTGTTAGGACTGGCATCTTTTGGCATGGTTCCTCTTTTTTTCCTTGTTTACTGTCTCTGCGCACCTTCTCACTACTGTTTAGAGTTAAAGTGCAAGTGCTTCTATTGTAAATTGTATTATGGACTGGTGTTTCTGTGATTGGCATGTTTGACTTACTAGTAAGTCCCTAGTAAAGTGCACTGAGGGTGCCAGGGCCTGTAAAGCAAATGCTGCTGGTGGGCCTGCAGTACTGATTGTGCCATTCACTCAAGCAGCCCTGAAGAGGGTTATCAGAGCTGCCACTGCAGTGCCTGCGCGCAGTTTGTAACTGCCATGTCGACCTGACAAGTGCACCCACTTGCCAGGCCCTAATCTTCACTTTTCTTACATGTAAGTCACCCCTAAGGTAGGGCCAAGGATCCCTTCTGGGCTGGGTGTCATGTATATTAAAGGTAGGACATGTACTGGTGTGTGGGACATATCCTGGTGGTGAATTACAGTGTGTTTTATTTTTCACTATGGAAAAGTTAGCTGTGCTGTAGCATAGAATGGGTGTTTACTTCTAGCATCTTATAAGCATATCTTCCCATTGGGACAAGATAGAAAAATTAGGTTTATTATGCCTGAACTGAGAATATAAAAATGCATCTTTTAGTAAAGTTGAATTTTATGTTCTGTGTTTGAAAATACCACTTTCAGAGAGTAGGTCTGTTAGATTTGAGGGTCTCTATTTGGCACAGGTAGGTACTTGTGCCAAATAGGGACCCTTGCCTCTAGTCAGGATAAGGGGATTACACTCCTAAAATAACCTCTGCTCACCCCCTTGGTAGCTTGGCACGAGCAGACAGGCTTATCTCAGAGGCAGTGTGTTAAGCATTTGTGACCTCATACAGTAACTCAGTGACAACACTACAGATGGACCCCACACAAGGTTTTATGTAGAAAATAGGTAGACTGTATATAGATTTACCACAAGAACATAAACGACAAAAATACATAATACTGGTACTTTAAGATGGTAGTTTTAACTTAGTTCAGTTCAGTTCTTGAGATGCGACACTTTGCGTCAATGTACCTTAAGTTGCGTTGCGCTTCCACGACAAGCAATGTCGCATCGAGGGAAATGCGGCAAAGTTCAGGGACAAAGAAATAAAGACGTGAAGATCTTCCAGATGCGGCACGCTTCTCAGGGGATGCGAGAAGTTCTCGGTTCGATGTGTGGACTGCAGCAGCGACACCCTTGTTCCGCGATGTGACGGCAGCAGCTCCAGCGGCAACACTCTTCTCCCACGATGCGTGAACTACAGCAGGGATATCTACGATGCGACGGCAGCAGCTCCGATGGCGGCGCGCTTCTCCGGGATGCAAGGTGCTCTTCTTTGATGAGGTGCAGCGCGACAGTTCCAGCGGCGACACCCTCCTTTGGAGTTGCGACGGCAGGCACAGTGACGGCGACACGCTCCGATCTCGTTGCGAGAATCTTCTCTCGATGCGGTGCAGTGCGACAGATCCAGTGGCGACACCCTCCTTTGGAGTTGCGACGGCAGGCACAGCGACGGCGACACCTTTCTTCTTCGATGAGTCGCGCTTCCAGCTCCTTGTGACACACAGTCCCTCAGAAGGCCCAAAACAGTAGCAGGCCCTTCCAAGGAACTCTGGGGAGCTGGGGGTTGAAGTATGTTGTCCCTCAGACTTCAGCAGGAGGCAAGCTCTTTTCCAAGCCCTTGGAGATCCTTCACAAGTTGAAAGCAAAGTACACAAAGTTCCTTTCTCCTTCCTTTGGCAGTAAGGCAACTACTGCAGGCCAATCCCCCAAACAGCACTTCAGCTCGGGAATAGTCTCTCCTCAGTTTCTTCAGGTTCCTCGCCTCAGTAAAGGTTTCTTCTGGTAGTTCAAAAGTGATCTAATTTCATGGGATCAGGGTCCCAATATTTATACACCAAAATCCTTTGTTCTCTGAGGGGAGAGGTCCCTTTGCCCAGTCCAAACCAGTTCTGGCGCACTCTGTTTACCAGACTTCTCCTTTCCTTTCACAGTGCAGGGCAGAAACATCAGACGCCCCACAGGAGGTGGAGCCAGCATTGTGGAAGGCAAGTACAGCCCTGGAGCACTTTGTTGACAGGACTCCTTCTCTTCTTTCAGTGTGCAGGGCAGAGACATCAGCCGCTCCCCAGGAGGTGGAGCTGGCATTGTGGAAGGCAGGCACAGCCCTATTCAAGGTTGAGGTGCAACTCCTCCCTCCCATCTAGATGCAGATCTCTCTATTCACCACTGGGCGGACTCATCCTGTCTCTTGGAATCACCCAGCCCTGTCACTTACAAAACCAGACAAAGGAATACACAACCTAGCAGAGGCAGGCTTGAAAGGTTAGGCAAGCAAATACCTACTTTCTAAAAGTGGTATTTGCAAACACAGAATGTTAAAACCAACCTCACTAAAAGATGCATTTTATCATTCTAAGTCCAGGCATTCTAAACTCAAATTTCTACCATGTTCTCTGAGTCTGTTAGGATTATAAACATGTAATAATCTAACAGCCCATTCTGGCCTATGGAGAACAGGTAGCCCTGCAATAGTGAAAAACGCAAAGGGCTATAATTCACTATTAGGACATGCCACACACATCAGGACTTGTCCTACCTTATACTTACAATGCACCCAGCCCTTGGGCCTACCATAGGGGTGACTGATATGAAGAAAAGGGAAGGTTTAGGGACTGGCAAGTGGGTGCACTTGCCCAGTCAGCATGACAGTACCCAACTGCACGCAGGCTCTGCAATGGCAGACCTTAGACACATTTTACAAGGGTGCTTCTGTGGGTGGCACAACCAGTGCTGCAAGCCCACCAGCAGCATTTGGATTACATGCCCTGGGCACACTCAGTTCACTAGACTAGGGTCTGACAAGTAAACCAAATAGCCAAACATGGAACCACTGATTAATACATCAATTTACAATAGGGAGCATTTGCACTGTGGCACTGGACGGCAGTGGCACAGTGCCCAAAGCATCTAACACCTGCAAAAACACATGAGGCAACAGCAAAAATGGAAGGGAGACCCACGCCAATGGTGCCAGGTCTAACAAGGTCTTTTCTTGCTTAGCCATCCTGTCTGCCTCTGCTGGGTTTGTGGATTGACTGGCTTTGGAGTGACAGGGGCTGGGGATGTGCATTCTCATCAGACAGCCACTTGAGGGGGGTGTCAAGGTGTGTCCTGCCTTTCCTGGATGAGTCAGGGCTTGGATGAATAGACCTGGACTGTATTTATAGTAGTGGGAGGAGATTTCCTTGTACTTGAATGGGCCTGGTCTGCGTTGGACTATGCTCTCTCCACCTCCTGCCAGGAAGCTGGGCCAGAGAGGATGGAACTGGTTTGGGCTGGGTTCAGACCCTCTCTGCCCAAAAGCACAAAGAGAAACTGAGTATAAATATAGGGGCCCTGACCCCAGAACATTATAACTCGCTGGAATCAAGGAACCTGCTAAGAAGAAAAGTTGGAAGAACTGTCAAGAGGAATAGTGCCCCTCAACTGTGTTGTTGCTTTGTTTGGTTGACCTGCAGTTGCTGCTTCTGCCGTGGGCAGGGAAATGACTGGACTGAACTTTCTTTACTTGTTGCTGAGTATCTCGAGGCCTTCAAGTAGAGCTTGCCTCCTGTCCTGAAGTCTAGGGGACAGCAAAGACTTCACTGATCTCTGGGTACCGCCTCCGGAACCACAGAGGGGGGGAAGCAACCGACTCAGTCGCTGGCTCCATGTCCTGAAGGCACCGCAGAGGGCACCGCCGCATCTCGCACCGCAACCCTGGTCTCACTGATGACGGCCGCTGCTGCTTGCACCGTGACCTGTGGGTACCGCACTCCACACTGCCTCGCTTCACTTCGCCGCCCTGGTCTCACCGATGCTGTCACTGACTTCGACACCCATGGCTGCACCGTGGCTTGGGGGCACCGTTCATCAGTCTTACGACGCACCGCCCCGTCCCACACCACAGTTCGGATCGACCGACGCCAAGCCCCGCAAACGGCACTGTCACTTGCACCAAGATCTGTCAGCACTGCAGCGACTACCAACTTCAAGGAAATGTATTTTTAAGGTTATTTTTGCAAAGTGCATATTTTTAAGTACTGTATGTTGGATTTTTATCGTTTCGGTCTTGTTTTGAATTTATAAAGTATTGGATATTTTCTATACTGGTGTGGTGTCCTTTTTTAGTTTTTTCACTGTATTACTGTTGCCTCTGAAAATAGCCTGACTGCTCGTGCCAAGCTACCAAGGGGGTGAGAAGGGGTTATATCAGTAGTGTATCCCTCTTACCCTGACTAGAGGGAAGGGCCCCTACTTGGACAAAGGTGCAAACCATTGCCAACTAGAGACCCCCATTTCTAACAGTCACCTATTACCACAGCAAATAATTTTTACTGTGGGGAAATGATATTAAACAGTGTTTAGCAAACCAAAGGTCAATGAGCGTTAGGGTGTAGCCAAAGGTGTAGCTAAAAGCAAAGGGCCTCATTTATGAGGAATTGAAGTAGGGCAGCGCCGCAAGTCTTCTTGCAGCGCTGCCCTATGCCAATGTGAAAGGGCTGGAACTTACCTTATTTATGAAATACGGTGCATTCTAGTCTGTTTTCATTACGTTAGCGCACAAATTGCTGCCTAGCACCAACATAGGTAGGATTTTATTTGTACGGGAAGGGATACCTTCCTTCCCTAAAACAATTCTTAGGGGCGTTTTCCTCTTCTATGTGAGCTGCAGAATGCAGCGCACATTGAAAGGGGAAAAAACGAGGAGAATTGAAAAATGTATCCTCGTTACTCATCCACTGGGGAGGCGTCTGTTTTTGGAGCTGCCCCAGCTTTACGTGATGTTGTAAATATGGAAATATGGGGCAGCATCAAAGTCCATAGGCTATGCATCGGAACCCCACGCAAAGCCCATGGAACACCTCCTTTAATGCAGAGTAAGCAACGCAGTGACTTGCGCTGCTATATCTTACTCTGTATCTATGAGGCCATGCAAAACCATGCAGGGTGACTTTGCACTGCCTCATAGGTATGGTTGAGACGCTAGCGCCACCTGAGCATCAATAAAAGTGATGCTCTGGCAATGCAAGCCTCTCATAAATAAGCCCAAAATATTCTGTACATTTTGTAGATCTTTCACCATCAGGTATCAACAGATAAAATAATGGGCTACGTAAATGAAAAATAAATAAAAAAGTTATTGCCCAGTGGGAAATGCAGTGTAGTACTTTATGAAACCTCTATTAGTTAATGCACTGCAGAGGTCTGTGTGTAAGCAGAGAACCACAGAATTAAATCTTGATTGGTGCAGTGGAGAATACTGATGTGTATTTTTTAGTGCTACGAAGTCACAGCCTGTGACAGAATGCACTGTGAATATGTAAGTCAGTTTTTGTTTATACTTGCATTACACACATGGTAAAATAGAATGCTGCAAAACGTGCAACATGGTACTTTCAAAATGTAGATTTTAATAATACCAGAGCATATGTAGTGCAATTAGTTTTTTACAGAACTGTACCTTCAGCACCTCTTTAGGGACACTAAGGGCTGTGTAAATGTAGTTAAAATTAAACGCAAGAACTTTACAGCCCAGCTGTTAACTCTTTGCACTTCCACTCAAAACAAGCATTTACAATGCAATGGTCTCGGCAATAGCAAAGGTAGAGCTATTGGCATAGCTTTTTATTTTTTTTGTTTTCATTAAGAAATGGCCTTATTTACATAGGCAATAGCTTAATTCTTAAATAAATGGCATTGTCATTTACAATGTTAATAGAATTTTAGTTTGCAAATGCAGGACCTATTGCATTTACACCTACACAGAGCCACCCACACAAAGTTAGTCACACAAAGTTATTTACACAGTCATTGTAAAAGAGCTACCTGCACAGACTCGCTCTTACACAGAGATAGAGCGCCGCCAAACACAGGCCTGCTAACGCGTTCAGCATACGCTGCACAACCTGAAAATGAGCACCAGTGCCGAGCCTGCTAAATATAGCAGTTTCGAGAACCTTTTGCGCTATCACCTATGGGCAGAGTGACTATAGCTAAAATGTTAGTATTGCCTAGATTGCTTAATCACTTCTCAGCACTACCCATCCTATTACCCAGAAGTTTCTTCAAAGACCTGAACACTAATACTCTCTGACCTCCTCTGAGGGTCGGAAAGGAAAAGCATAGTGCCCCATCAATTGTACGCCTTTGAACAGGGAGGAGGGGAGTGCGGAGGGAGCCCCTGATTAGGAGCCCTCTAATATGCAGCAGCACAACTGCAATGGGCGTCAGAGTGGCGGACACATTGATGTCCTCTTTCTATGATTAAGGCTACCAAGCGGACAGATGGACCCACTCCACTGTCAGACTCAAGCACTTTGACTTTCTTGGTGACTGCAACAGATAGAGACTTGACAATGTGCTGTTGCTGCATGTAGTAATGTGCCCCCCTCTATCCTTTCAGTAATGAATCATCTTTTTCGACCTGAAACTTTGGACAATGAACAGAAGCTCTCATTGTGGTCCCTAAGCAGACAGTGGTTACAGACACAATTCTGTTCCAAACATATAAATACACAGCTGCATGAAGGCAAAGTTTAAATGGTGTTTTCACCATACCCTCCACCACATACGAGTCATTCATGTATATATCCTGGCCACAGGATCATCAGGGAGTTAGGCTGTGAAAGTATGATATTATAGGGATCTCATTTCACAAGTTTGATATTTTGTATCTGTCGGTGGCAAGAGCTTTTTTCCATAGCGCAGCGGTCACACAGCTGAAGATGCACATCCCAACATGAAACAAAAATTCTTTCTTCGAAGAAAAACAACTTCCAGCATCCAATCCCAATGCTGAGTGTGCACAGAATGTGATAAACAGCGGCACATGCTCCGAACATAAGATTCAAATCAAACAGAAATTCCCGTTTCCTGTATTATGAAAAGGAGATAGGCAAGTGCAAGTCTTTGTATTGTCCCTTCTGAAAAAATTGGGAATTCAGTGACAGATAAAAGGGCTTTCGATTTCTGAATAAAACAATAGGGTTGGGCAAGACAGCAATGAAAGCAATGTACACAAGCCAGAATGACTAGTAAAGCCAAACAATGGCGTAGGACTACACATACAATCATGTCCTGCGCACAGAACAACAAGCTCAGTTATGCACTGTGGCAGGGCTACAAGTAAAGCCATGCAAGGGATGCAACAAATAAAACCATACACAGGGACTACAGGAGTAGTCACACATTGGGCAGACTTTAAAGTAATGCCACGTCAAGAAGCAGTACTACCAGTAAAGTGGTAGACTTGGGCAGGAGTATAATTCAAGCAATGCACCTGGACTGACTGACTGACATAAGAAAAAACAAGCATTGTCAAAGCCACTAAGGTCTGGCTTAAGAGAGCTACTGGCTTTGGAAATGTTTGTTAACCATGCTGTATAGCAGCGAAGCTACAATGCAGCATGTCTAAAAGTAATACAAATAAAAGCGCTATGATGCAGCCAGTACCAATGCTTTTTCCCCCAAAAGTGCTTTAGCACTGGCCATGCCATAGCACTTTTTATTTTTTAGGTGTGTGCTCCTGAAGCAACATGGGGGACGGAGGACGTCAGAGAAGGATGCAGAGAGCAAGGAGAATAGGCGAGAGGGGATGGGTGAGCACACGGACAACGTATGGTGGGCAAGAAGGGCTGGGGGCCAGCACATGGACAACGGAGGGTGAGCTGGTGGGGCTACGGCCAAGCACATGGACAAATTCAATTTTTTGGCATGGGCAAAGCACACAGACAACGGAGTGTGGGCAGGAGGGCCGGGGGGGGGGGGCAAACACAAAGACAATACGATACAATTTTGCGAGGGAGGGGCAGGTGTAGCCACGAGAACAAACGAGAGTGGGCGGAGGGGCTGGAGGCAATTGAGGGGAGAGACGGGACAACAAGAGGAGGGGAGGAGGTGGGTTCAGCTGGGACGAGAGCATGGTGGGTCGCAGCGGGGTGGGCGTCGCGTTTCTGGTTGAGTCGTCAGGCTGACCCTTTGTGCAGGGGCAGCTCCAACCAGAGTGAGTTGATCGGCAGGGCCAAGCTATTTTTCCGATCCTTTGGAAAAGCGTCCATGTCTTTTCATATCTGACTGAGTTCCCAAAAAAATTACATTTAATATATCACTCTGAAGGACTGGAAAATCCGAATTATAACGCCTTACCCGGAACCGCGTGAACCTATTGTTTTATCTCTCACACTAACACCCTGGAAAACCTGACTCTTAGCAGGGTCTGACTCTTAACACCTCAATTTGAACAAGTAAAGTATCCCTTGTTTTACATCGGACACCAAACACCCGATAAAGCTGCCATTGACGCATTAAAACTCTGAAAATCTGTACTTTAATATCTCACCGTGACCACTGGCGAAGCCGACAATCTATTTTAATTGTGAAACGCTGGGAAGGAGAGCTGCGGGCGGAGAGAAGGGGGGTGCGAGATGAAGGAGAGCTGCGGGCGGAGGGAAGGGGGGGCGAGAGCGGGACGGAGGAGGGCTGCGGGCAGGATAGGGTACAGAGGCTGCAAAGACAGAGCTATGTGGAACACTGCTCCTATCCTGTGCCAAGATAAGACACAGGGCTGCACATGCTGCGCTATGTGGAACATGGCTCATCGGGCGAGAGCGGGACTTCACAGACAGGGGAGAGGTGCACGTCACACAGGGCAGAGGTGCACTTCACAGAGGCAGGGCAGAGGTGCACTTCATACAGACAGACAAGGTGTGCACTTGACACAGGTAGGGCAGAGGTGCATTTCACACAGATACATTTCATATAGACAGGGCAGGGGTGCACTTCACACATGCAGCGATGAGATGCACTTCACAAACAGGGCAGAGGTGCACTTCACAGACAGGACAGAGGCGCACTTCACAGACAGGACAGAGGCGCACTTCACAGACAGGACAGAGGCGCACTTCACAGACAGGACAGAGGCGCACTTCACAGACAGGGCAGATGTTCAGTTCACACAAGCATGGCCGGTGTGTGCGTGCCAAACAAGCCGAACAGGTGTGTAATTCACATGGGTAGGTTATAAATGCATTTTACCCTGACGACAAGTGCACAGACGTGTCCCTAGTGGGGCAGGTGCCCCTGTTACACATGCACAGCAGTCACATTTCAAGCAGGCGTGTTGTGTTTTATGCCGCCATCATATGGACACATTCCATACAGGCAGGCAGCGATACCCTTCACTCTCGTCGGGCAGAGATACCCTTCACTCTCGTCAGGCAGATATACATATGGGGGAGGGGGAGTTTGAGGCAGCGGTCCCGGAGATGTGCCCTGGCATGGAGCGCTCAGGCAGGACAGGACAGGGGGCTGCGGATGAGAAACTGGAGTGAGAGTGAGAGAACGGGGGTAAAGTGCGCGGGTAGTGATCAGGTTTATGGATAGTAACAGAGTGTAGGCAGGGACCGTGGTCGAGTGTAGGGACAGTGGTAGGTATGCGAACAGTTGTACATCTCTTTATCCGTGGTAGTCTGTAGGGACAGGGTATGGTATGGAATAGGGACCAGTGTCACGTGTAGAGCGTTGATAGAGTGCGGGGGTGTGAGGAGGGGTAGAGGATCGTTAAAGTGGGACAATGCAAGGAAAGCAGAGTGTGTGAGTGTGTTTCATGTGTGTGGGTGTGTAACGGGCACCAAGGACAGGCTGAACAGTGTCAAGAGACCAGACCGGGCGGTAGGGTGAACACACCCTGCCTAGCTCGCCTGTACCTAGAGCGTGCCTATGCCAGAGTTCTGCCAGCCTGCGGGGTCCACGGTGCCTCCGGGCATGCCCCAGAGCAGCCAGCGAGCTCGCCGTGGAGCTGGGATCTTCTAGCAGCGCCACACCGGCCACGGCTTCAGAGCGACAGGTTACATTAACAGCACAGTAACTTGATAAAAAGAAATATCTGGAGCGGTTCTCACCACCAGGAGGCGGGCAGCAGAGCAGGGCGGCGGCCAACAACAGGCGGATCACGGGCATAGTGGCCCGCAGCCGTGGGTGGAGTCCTTGCGCTGGATACGTATCGGGAGGGGAGTCTACCTCCGACTACCACGCCAAAATCAAATGTGGAGCATCACACTTGCCAAGTTGCCCCTCTATTTACCTTTGGCAGAGGGAGAAGGAAGCAGGAAGAAATGATGTGCTTCACTCCCCATGATCCGTACGGCAATACATATACACCCCCCTGCCTTTCGATTTAAAGCGCCCTCCGTCACCCCCGCCCCTTATACCCCCAGGGAGGGGCCGCACCTCTACCCCCCTGACTGGCGCCCGGCTTCCGAGAGCCACGAGGAGAAAACTTTTAACAAGTCAGTCCCGGGCCGGCAGCCAATCACAGCGCGGCCCGGGGAATGACGGCACGGGGGTGTCCGGGCCGGCAGATTCGGGGGCGTGTTTTTCGCGCTCTCCCTTTCCCATTGGCTGGAAGGTAAAATTCCAGCCAATGGGAAGAGGAGATGGCGGAACTTAAAAAAACACACAAACGCCCCCGAATCGCGTTTTCTGGGGAAAGCGTGAGTGACAGCCAATCTCTTCCAATGGCTAGCCTCCATTTATGGAGCTAGCCAATGGAAGACAAGGCGGGACCAAAGCCCATATGTAGAGACATAAGATTTCGGCTCCGCCCACCCACTGCTCACGCAGTGGGACGGTAGCCGAAACCTAAAAACAAATCTTTGCCATCACAAAGAGCCAGCACTGCTCCCAAGCATCCTTTACACTTGCAGATTAACTGATAGGGGACATGTACCTTTCATTCAGGCATGCAGCTGATAACGATCTAAATTAGCTGCCCCAGGGCGGCTATCTTTTTGCAGGGACAAGTGAAGTTGGGGAATCTGTGACCCCCTTCCCAGGACTCCATGACCACCCCGGGGGTCGCGCCTCAAATATTGAAGACCTCTGGTGTAGAGGGTGCCAGAGAGGAAGTGAGCGGATGCAGTGTCTGTGTTTAGGTGCTTCTCACAAAGAGCGGATCGTTCACAGTTAGCGTGGCAGATGCCAGGTCAGCGTCTGTCAGAATATATATTTTTGTTGTTTTATATAGCGTGAACTTGACCTGGAGGTATTGGAGTGCTTTATATGCGACCAACCAGTTACATCACCCAAGAAAACATTTACCTTTTTTAGGCACGGGGAGATTAATTGATTTGCCCAGTGTCACAGGAGGTTGAGTGACGCAGAGACTGGTTCCTCAGTTCTAAAGTAGCCATCTCAGGCAATAGTGCCACATCCTCTCCCACATACGCTGTATTTCAATAGATAGTTTAAATGTCCACTTTATGACCAAATTAGCACTCTTTATGTTTTCAGCCAAGGGCGAGGGTTACCTGTAACTGCGACTTGGAAGAAGCGTGTAGGAGCAGCACTACTTCTGAGACTTGAGATAATGTCTGTCGGCCAGCCCTAGAAGTTTAATCTGGGGCACAAAGGAGCAGCCACATAGACTGGGAGTGTACTTGGGCCCATGCCTGCCTACATTTCATCTCCCTTCCCAGGAATCTCAGTGATGACTTTTTCAGCGTTCTCACTTTTGTTTTTGAGGATCAAAGCCAGGAAAAAGTTTCGCAAAGCGGCACGACACCCTGGCCACTAGGGTGATGCTATTTAAAATGGCAAAAGTCTAAGTAAGTTACATTTTTAGTGTACTGTTGTGTGGGGCAACGGGTGTATAGGCCACAGACACAACACACAAACAAATGGTCTTTACTAATGAACCATGCTATGCCTCATTCAGGCGCACTCTTATCTATTTAATACATGAATGACGACATACATCAACATTTAAGCATGACTAAACAACAGGTGTTTCCCCATGAACCACATTACATACTCCCGACATTTCAATAAAACTTCGCATTTGTATAAAGCTCAGGCAAAGACAGAAGGTAAAAGAAGGAATAATGAATGCTTGCGCAGTTAATAGTCACGGGGTAGGCACTTCAACGTCTGATAACATCTTATGCTTTGTTGTTCATAGTCTTAATATTGTTGGGTCATGTTAAAGAGTATGGTTGTTGTCCAGCTCTGGATTGATCTAGCTCCATCTCACCATTGGAGCCTGACTCAGCAGTTGGCTGGGTCGCGATGAGGCTACTACTCCTTCCTGTGTGGCATTTTCCCACACTAGCCTGCCTTGCGATTCTGCTAGAGCAGCGTTTCTTAATGGTTTGTCTTTTGTGGACCCCCACTTAATCATTACTGGAATCCGGGGACCCACACTGAGTCATTATTTTAAGTTGGGGACCCCCGTCCTAAGCAATTTCTATGATTTGAACCTCAAAACAATACACAAATACAAAAGCTATATAACCAAACAAATGCTAAAAATTTACTCCATAGTCAAACATAAAAAAAATTCTCCATTTTCAAATTTGCTACTTTATTTACATATACTTTATTCATTTTAACTTATTAACCCCTCCGATGCTCGTGACGGAACCGTTCCGTCACGAGCCTCGGGTGGGCTGTGCTGGTGACGGAACGGTTCCGTCACGGCCCGCTCGCCGCGCCTGCGCGGTGTGAATTCCGCGCCTGCGCTGACGTTCTAATGGGCGGGCGGGTCCGTAACGGAACCGTTCCGTCACGAGCACAGCTCACCTTAGGGCCGTGACGGAGCGGTTCCGTCACGAGCACAGGACCGCCGCGCGGCCCCGCCTCCCCCTTAGCGCTGCGGCGGAATAGCCGCCGCAGCGAAGGGGTTAATTATAATAATATTTAATTTTGTTACGGTCGCGTACTTCTTGAGCATGCTTCATGGACGGGTCCCGACCACAGATTAATAAGCACTGTGCTGAGGTATCACGGGGGCAGATGGAGGCATCAGAGAATAACTTGCAGGGGCAACAGTTGCAACACATTGTTGTGCTTCCTGTTCAGAAACCCTTCTAAAGAAAGAAACGTTCTGAGGGATCTCGGCGCTATCTTGATTAGTGGTTATCGTAGTACCCTTGACCATAGTAACGTACCACGGTCGGGTTTTGAATTTTCCCCTGTGTTGACTGGTACGCAGGAACACAGGATCACCCACAAAGAGTGATCAAAGCTTTGCATGCTTGCAATGGTGGAGAAGCGTGGCTCAGTGGTTAGAGGCGGCAGACCCGGAAGCTGAGATCGGCCGTGGACCAGGGTTCGATTCCCCGCCTCGGCGGGTCTCAGGCTCAAAAATTCCACGGACTCGACAATTCTCGCTCCGGTGCCTACTCGACTCACGGGGTCACACTCTGCGACTCTGGGCAATAGCTTGCTTAATCTCCACTACGGCCCCTCGCGGCGGGATGCCTGGCTTTCACCTTGTGGATACCCTGCCGGGGTATCTCACAGGGGAATACCAGGACGGGTTCCCTAAGCAAGCGCCTTGATACCTTCGGGTGATACGTGCGCTATATAAGTCGCAATACATTTACATTTACAATCAATCAATCAATCTGGGGGGGTGGGTCAGCTGAAGAGCCAGGTCTTGATGCTCTTCCTGAAGGTGTGCAGAGAGGGGGAGCGTCTGATGTAGATTTGGAGCTTGTTCCAGGTCTTTGCCACCATGTAGGAGAGGGTTCTTCCACCGGCTCTGGCTCTGTGGATGCGCGGGGTTATGGCGAGAAGTTTCTCTTGGGTATGTAGAAGGAGACTCTTTCGTTAAGGTATTGGGGTCCAGTGTTGTGGTATGATTTATAGGCATGGGTGAGTAGCTTGAATGTTACTCTCTTCTCGACGGGGAGCCAGTGAGGTTTTACAGATGTTAGGTGATGTGTTCATGTCGTGGGATGCCGAGGACGAGTCTGGCCGTGGTGTTCTAGATGGTCTGGAGTTTGCGGAGCAAAGATTTGTTGATTCCTGCATTGAGGGCATTTCCGTAGTCCAGTCTGCTAGTTATGAGTGCGTGGGTGACGGACTTTCTGGATTCGGCGGGGGATATCTATTTGAAGGTCTTGCGAAGGATGCGGAGGGTGTTGAAGTAGGTGGAGGCGACGGCATTAATCTGTCAGGCCATGGTGAAGGAGGAGGAGTATATGATGCTGAGGTTTCGGGCGTGATCCGTGGGGGTTGGGAGTTTCCAAGGGCGGTGGGCCAGGTGATGTCCCATGCTGAGGGGGTGGATCCAAGGACTTCTGTCTTGAGCTTCAGGCAGCTGCTGCTTATCCAGGATGCAATGTCTTTCATTCCTTCCTGGAAACTGAGTCTGGTGGTGTGGGGGTACTTAGTGAGGGAGAGGATGAGCTGGGTGTCATCGGCATAGGATACCATACTGAGTCCTTGCTGTCTGTGGATGGAGGCGAGGGGAGCCACGTAGATGTTGAAGAGCATGGAGCTCAGCAATGATCCTTGGGGTACTCCGCAGTTGATCTTAGTGGGTTCGGAGAGGAAGGGCGGAGGTCTGATTCTTTGGGTTCTGCCAGTGAGGAGCCAGTCAAGGGCGGTTCCCTGCATGCCGGCGTCGTGGAGTCTGGCAGTGAGAGTATGGTGGGAGACGGTGGTGAAGGCTGCAGAGAGGTTTAGTAGGATGAGGGCAGCGGTGTGGCCTTGGTCGAGGAGAGTACGGATGTCATCGGTGGCAACAAGGAGGGCTGTCTCGGTGCTGTGGTAGCTGCGAAATCCAGATTGGGAAGGGCCGAGGATGGAGTTCTCTTCGATGAAGTTTGTAAGCTGAACGTAGACGTTCTTCTCAGTGACTTTGGCCGTGAAGGGGAGGAGAGAGATGGGTTGGTAGCTTTTGAGGTCCGTTGGGACTGCGGAGGGCTTCTTGAGGAGGGGCTTGACTTCTGCAGGGAAAGTGTCGGCTTCAAAAGTGGTGTTGTTGGTGCGTTGTAGCTCAGCTGCTACGGCAGCGACGGCTCTGTGAAAGATGTGCATTGGGCAGGTGTCCGTGGGAGCTCCTGAGTGGATGCTTTTCATGGCCGTGGCAGTGTCTTCGGTGGTGACCGGGGTCCAGGTGGATATGGTAGTCTGGCTGTCGTTGCTGGAGACAGGGGTGGTTTCAGTGTCTGGTGTATGTTCATTGAAGTTGTCGTAGAGGGACTTGATTTTCAGATGGAAGTTTGTTGCAGACGTTCTGGAAGGATGTGAGATCTGTGGCTTCACTGGGAGGTTGGTGAACAATGAAGTTCATAGCTTCATTGTTCCTGCACTGTGGATTTTGAATTGCCTCAGTGGTGTTAGTCCAAGTAATATGTGCTTCCAATTGGCAATTGGTCACATCCCAACGGCACACTTTTGCGATTCCAAAAGGATTTCTCACACGTTTATGAATGAGTTAAAGCAAATGTTTTATTTAGTTTTCATACTGTTCATGCTTTCATTTAAGAAATTGACTTCATTTCTTATTTTGATTCCATTAACAATTAATTTTCATTTAAACTAGAGCTCAGATCGCTCCAATGCATTTCGTGCCTGCCGCCCTTCTTCAGGGAGCATGTCTGTGAATGTGAAACTGTTTATGAATCAACAAGGTCCACCTCACGTGGGATCAGTGTTATTCCTGTTGTTAGTGGAATACACTAAATGTTTTAAAATACCCCTCACACACCAAAAGGGCCCTTGGTGTCATGCTTCATCATCGGGGTCTTCCCGCCCGGCTGCCGGACGGGGCAGTGCTGCGACAAGCGACTACGCTGGAGCACCTTTATAGATGAAAGTGCTATGTGAGTGAAATGGAGTGAGTGTCAGTGGGGTCAGGGGTGAGATGGATACGTGATGTTAAAAAATACGTGGCCTGGTGATAGATAAAACTATTTAATAAACACTGGCTGGTATTGTTAAAAAAGGGTGATTCGGAAAGAACAAGCGGGTTAATGTGCTTCCTTTCCTGTGTGGGTCAACATGTTTCGGGGTGCCGTGCCCCTTCGTCAGGACCGGGATCAGATCCCCCTGTCACTCACTGATGTCTTTCCACAATAAAAAGAAAAAGGTGTATGTACAGACTAGTGTGGTGGTACTATGTCTATCAATGTGTATACGTATTTATTTTAGGAAGCACAATCGTGCTGGGGGTTGATTGGATCCTCAATTACCCTTTGTCCAGAGCTGGCTCATGGGGCATTGCTCCCTACCTCCCTAAGCATACTACATCAGTATTTCTGGTCTAGTTAGGGCTGTGTATAATTATAAAATAAATACGTTTCGTTAAGATGTGCTCCTCCTCATACTGTTTCATGAACAAGTTCGCATATACGGGCGCGGCACAATTTCCCATAGAGGTACCTACAAGTTGAGATACCACTCATTCTTGTGTTTGAAGTAGCTTTGGTAGCGGGTGAAATACACTAGTTCCATAAGAAATAATTGCATTGGATGATCAATGTCAAGGTTAAGTATCGCTTGTTCCATGGCTTCAATTCCTTGTTGGTGTGGAATCGAGGTATACAGGGATTTAACATCTGCTGTACGCAATAATCAATTCTCGTCCTAGTCGATCTGCAGTTCCTGTAGTTTGAGTAAGAAATCAGTGGTGTCTTTGCTGTAGCTTCTCATGCCCTTTACTGCTGGTTGGAGATATGTGTCAAGAAATTGACCCACGGGCTCATGGAGGCTTCCCCGTGTAGATACTATGGGTCTCGGTGGTGGGTCGGTTACGTTCTTATGTATCTTCGGGACCATGTAAATCGATGGACTTCTTGGGCACGCCCGAGGAGCCCCCGACACGTGACATAGATTCCTCCAATCCTCCAATCATATAAGCTATTACACTGGATATACCGACGCACGTCGGACAGGTAAACAACGAAGGCAGAATGCCGGTTTACTTCTTTACCGAACCATACCTCTGAATTTAAGTAAGTGAGTCTGACCGGCAACCGCTACAAGAGGCTGTTAAACGTCTCCAATGACACGCTCATAGTAATGTATTCCTCTGTTTGTCTTACCCCGCTTCGTTTGTAGGTAACATATCAGCAGTTTGACAGAGTTCAATGTAAGCTTTTTTTCGAACAAATGTTTTTTCACATGAATTCTTTTACACAGCGTCGTATTTTCACCAAGCCACCACAACACAGGGTGCTTCACTGGGGAATATGCTCTTATATTCGTTTGACATAATAGCATAAAGGTTTTTACTGCTTATTTGGTGTATATGTATAATACAGTGATGTTATGATGTTTCGCATTCACAGACATGCTCCCAGAAGAAGGGCGGCAGGCCCGAAATGCATTGGAGCGATCTGAGCTTTAGTTGAAATGAAAATTAATTGTTAATGGAATCAAAATAAGAAATCAAGTCAATTTCTTAAATGAAAGCATGAACAGTATGAAAACTAAATAAAACATTTGCTTTAACTCATTCATAAACGTGTGAGAAATCCTTATGGAATCGCAAAAGTGTGCCCGTTGGGATGTGACCAATTGACAATTGGAAGCACATATTACTCATTTGATACTAGGCGTCACAGGACTAGAGACACCACCAGCGGAGCACCTGAAGACTAATCATACCCACAAGCGCTGTGCACCTACCGAGTATTAATACGTTAGTCCAAGTAACCCACGATGAGGAGTTAGGAAAGAGTTCTGTTATGAGTCTTCCACTCAGTATTATGATTGATGATATCTTGGTGTTAGCATCATAAGCATTATGATAGTCATGTAGGGGGGGTGTGGCTATGCACGCGAAGAGAATGGCCGCCTCTGAGTAGAGCTCCGCACTGAGCCTACCTTCCCGGCGCATTTATCCGGCTCACTGCTGCCTGCAGACGGCGGCAAACCACCAGCGCTGCCGCCGGACGTCATCGCTGACCGCCTGGCCGATTTTGGGACAAATCGGAACACCCGCGAACCACCGCGGACTACGCAGATCGGTGGCCGCGAACGTTGCTCTCAGTCCTGGGCACCTCCTACGAGAGACCGAGGCTCCGGATGGCGGCGCGGGCCTGAGGCTGAGGCCTGCGCGCACAGAGACCACGAGACGCTCCGCAAAGGTGCGGGGGCGGACTGCGACGCCTGGCCTGGCCTAACTGCACAAACCGCTACCCGGCTGCCCCCTCCCTGAGCGCTGGACCGGAGAGGCGCTAAAGAGTGACCGGTTGTGGCTGAACTGGCGGGACCCGTGCTGCATGCCGGTGTGGTACCGCCGGCCCCACCAACGGCGCTCACAGGACGGCTTACCCTCGTGTTGGCCAGGGCCAGTGAGCCATGCTGATGCCTTCAGCCCGGCAGACGGAGCACCCACGGCACCACCCGCGCCTCGGGTGAGCAGCGACAGCTCACGTGGCCCGCCACAGCGCCTAACCCACCGCGGCACGACACGCGCTGGACCTCCGCCGCGCGCCGGCCCTGCCACACCGTCCCGCCATACACGAGGCGCTACCCGAGCACACGCCCACCTGGGGGCCACGGACACTGTGCGGTGATCGCATGCCCCACGCCTGGACAGTCTTCGGAAGTGCCGTGACACCTTGCAAGGCCCACCCCAGTGCCTACCCACCACGGTGCGACGCACGCCGGGCCTACACTACGACCTAGCCCTCCCGGATCGACTCGCCAGTCACAAGGCGCCGCGGCCCGCTACCAGAGTGAACGCCCGCACGGGAGCCACGGACGAGGTGCGGTGCCCACCTCCCCTGCGGCTGACGGATCCTCGGGAGTGCCGCGACAGCTTGCTAAACCCGCACCGGCGCCTTCCACATCGTGGTGCGACACACGCTGGGCCTGCGCCGCACTCCAGCCCTTCCATACCCTACCAACCCGCCAGACACCAAGCGCCGCAGGCTGCTGCACGAGCGCACACCCACCTGGGAGCCACGGATGCTGCGCGGTGGCCACTTACCCTGCGCCTGGACATTCACACGAGCGGACTGGTCCTCTGAGAGTGCGACGAACCACTGGACCAGACATAGTGAGGAGGCTCAGATGTCTACCGGGCCCAAAACAAGGACTGGTACCGGCAA
Source organism: Lissotriton helveticus (assembly GCF_964261635.1). NCBI lineage: Eukaryota > Metazoa > Chordata > Amphibia > Caudata > Salamandridae > Lissotriton > Lissotriton helveticus. Next base: position 1,020,389,925 of record NC_136065.1, on the reverse strand, counting down.
CACGAACCAGAAGGCCAAGATGGACAAGACCGGGAAGAACGCTGACCCGGACCAGACGGCGGCTAAGCTAGACACCATGTTGGCGGCAATGGAGAGGCTCGAGGAGTCAATCAACCTAACTCGCACCTCCTTGGCCACCAAGATCGACAGCGTGGTCATCGACCTCACGCACCTGAGGGCGGATCATAAAAAACTAGCGGACCGCACCACCGCCCTGGAAGGCGCAGTACAGACACTTCAGCCTCAAACCGACCAGTCGCACAAACACATACAGGACTTATTGAACAGAGTGGAGTTCTTGGAGGACAGAGCCGAAGACGCGGAAGGCAGGACCCGAAGGAACAACGTACGCTTGGTCGGGGTTCCGGAGAAATGGGAAGGGAGATCCCCGGAGGAACATATGGAGCGATGGTTGAAGGGTATCCTACCGGAAGGATCGCTCTCCCCACACTTCGTGGTAGAACGTGCTCACAGAGTCCCCACCAAACCTCTGACGACGGGCTCCAACCCGAGACCAATGCTGCTCCGCATAATGAACTACCGGGACAGGGACTCCATCCTGCGAGAAACGCGCAAACTCCAAGAGGTCCGGATCGAGAACGCATCAGTGATGTTCTTTCCCGACTACACTGTCCAGGTCCAGCGGCAAAGACATGATTTCATGGCGGTGAAGAAGCGACTGAGACAAATGGGCCTCCAATACTCGCTGCTATTTCCCGCGAAGTTGAGGGTTGTAGCGGGTGAACGGACTCGTTTCTTCACTGACCCCACAGAGGCGGAAACCTGGCTAGACAGCGGGGTTGATACTGAACCCAAAACGACTGCGGGCCCTTTGCCCCGGCGACATCCCGGCAATCACAGGCGGAGACGGCGACCCCGCCGGCACTCTCAACCGGAATCACAGACAGCGACAAGGCCTTCCCCTCCAGCGGATGCCAGACGCCAGGAGAAACAGGACGCCCTCCGCCTGGTGATGGAGCTCAGCGGATCCCCTGCACAGAGCGAAGTAGCGGGCGGCAGCGCACAGGACATCCAGAGCGACGACGAAGCCATATATGGACTGCCAGACTCCCCGACCTCGGAAGACCGACCTGACATCACCCCCCAGACGGCGGACTACATCAGCTAACCACGCGATGCCCACAGCACTCTACCACGCCGTTCGAAACTGACTGCCTCAGCAGCCTGGGGGCAACACAGCTGCAATGAGACCTGACCATAGCAGCGGACTACACCCCCAACTCTCCGTGCTACGCACGTGGCACACGCACGCCTGACATCCCACCACCGAACATGAACCCAAGTGCTGGTGGGGATGACCCATGCCCGATTGGTACACAGCTACGAGGACGCTTGGCCCTACCTGGTGGCGGCTCGATTGGGACACGTAATGTATGAGTTTTGTGCATGTACATGTTGGGTTCACTGTCTGCTACGGCGGCCAAGATTGACACGTTCCTTCCGGGAAGGCGATAGGCCTTCGCTCAATAACTATATTGACACTGACCACTTGACCTAGTGCGTATAGCACAACCACCCCCTTAGATTTGAATTTCGTTGCTCTCCTAGAGAGTATGGTCGGGGGCACGTTTTGCATCCGACCTTTTGGTATTTTGATTGTTCATATTGTTCACTGGCTTATTGTTCTGTTAGCCATGTTTTTGATTCCCCCCCCCTATGGTCACAGTGCAGCAATGCAACGCATCAGGCGCCTATTGGGTGGCGGGAGCCGTTCACTTGAAAACAAACGCCTTTGCATGGAGGGGTGGCGGGATTGCTGGGTGGGGGGTATTGCTGCAATATTGTAATGTCGCCCATTAAGATATGCACGTGGAATGTGAGGGGTATACATACGCCATCCAGACGTTACCAAATATATTCATACCTCAAACGCCACCACATACAAATTGCCCTCCTACAAGAAACGCACCTTGCTCACACGGAAACTCCCACATTACAGCGCAGGTGGCGGGGACAGCTTTATGCCACAGGTTTCTCGTCGTACGCTAGGGGGACGCTGATATGGATTAGGCCGGGCACTCCATGGACCACACAAGATGTACATATAGACCCCGAAGGCAGATACGTAGCTGTACATGGCAAACTGGATGGCAATCCACTGGTAATAGCTTCCATATACGCACCTAACACGGGGCTGGCGGATTTCCTCACACACTTGTCACACACGTTGGCCCTCTGGCATGGAATCCCTTGGGTGCTTGGCGGGGACTACAACAGTTCATTAGACTTAACACTAGACCGCTCCCACCCTACACCACCCAACTCACAGGCACAGGCCACTACGAAAGCGCTGCAGATGTGGTCCGCGCAATGGGGCCTACGAGATGCGTGGCGCGCCCGCAATCCACACTCCCAGGTTTACTCGTATTACTCAGGAGCACACGCCCTACATGTGCGTCTAGACCGGTACATGATCTCCAGTGAACTCCTACCCAATGTCACGGACACCTTTTACATGGGGCGCACACACTCCGACCACAACCCGCACCTCTTGGACCTGCTGTGGGACCAACCCAGACCACCAATACCCACGTGGCGGTTACAACCCGACCTCTTACTGGACAGTACATTTAGGAGTTCCATAAGCACACAGACGGCACAATATTTCGAGGACAACGCAGGCTCGGCATCGACTCCGCAGATAGAATGGGACGCGTTTAAAGTGGTCCTTCGGGGCCAAAGTCTGGGCACACAGGCCCACTCACGACGGCAATTGGAGGCAGATCTCCGACGCCTGGAATCAGACTTGTTGCGACTAGAGCAGACGACAGCCACAGACCCCAACACTGATCTATTACAGGCACGGGCAGAACACGACAAACTGATTGACAGGCTGAAAAACATCAACTACAAGGCTCACTCAGCCCGTTCACATCACGCTGGAGATAAACCCGGCAAACTGCTGGTATGGCTGATACAAGCGAGAATCATATAACACCAGTGACGGCGATACAACCGCTGGCTGGTCCAATGGTCTACACACAGGCGCAGATCCACGAAGCCTTTGCGACGCATTACGGCGCGCTTTACAAATCCCGTCTGCTGACCACACAACCTATCATCACTGCGTATCTAGGGAATATCATGTTGCCTGCCCTGACAGACGACCAGCGGGATGACCTAGGGTCACCGTTGCTGGCGGAGGAACTCCGTGAGGCCATCTTTGCCCTTTCGAATGGCAAGGCACCGGGCCCCGATGGCCTGCCGGCAGAATACTATAAGGCATGCTCAGACATCCTGATTCCGGAGCTCCTACGGGTCTATGCGGCGGCACTGGAGGACATGACCTTGCCTCGGTCAATGAATGAGGCAACGTTAGTATCCCTTTTAAAACCGGGCAGAGGTGACACACTCCTCGGCTCATATCGACCCCTAGCACTGCTAAACACTGATTACAAGATACTAGCTTCAACTCTCGCCCGACGGCTAGCAGGACTGGTGCCTGACTTGATACATACTGACCAGAACGGCTTTGTGCCCACCAGATGCACCTCTCATAACATACGGAGACTATTCCGAGTACAAACATACGCAACACAAGACTGGCCTCGGTCGGGCTGCCTGGTCCTTGATCTGGAGAAGGCATTCGACTCGCTCGAGTGGCCTTACCTACTGGCTGTCTTACGCAAATTCGACCTAGGCGATGACTATATTGAACTAGTGGGACTGTTATACAGACACCCAACAGTGCAAGTCCGCACAGGTGGGCTGCTATCCGATGCCATCAAGGTGCAACGCGGCACCAGACAAGGCTGCCCCTTATCCCCATTGCTCTTTTCACTAGCAATTGAGCCCCTAGCTGCACTACTGCGCAGTAAGGGCATGCACTGGGGAATCCCGCTGGCGGATGGCACACACACGGTCTCGCTGTATGCCGACGACCTCCTTCTGTACGTCAGGGACCTTACTCATATACCGCCAGACCTTTCAGAGATCTTCAGATCCTTCGAGAGCATGTCAGGTCTCAGGGTAAACTGGGCCAAGTCAGGGGCATACTCGTTCAGCCCAGACATCCCGGACCCTGGTATCGAGATCAATGGTGAGCGACTACCATGGCACCACACTACGTTCAAATACCTGGGCGTGTACATATACAGGACGCCGCAGGACATACTGGACGGCAACCTGACACGCGCCATTACATCTATTAGGTCCCAGATTGCCTTCTGGAAGTCCCTGCCGCTCAATGTCCCGAGCAGAGTGACGCTGACAAAAATGATCATCCTCCCCAGGCTTTTATACTACTTCGCTAATTTACCAGTTTATGTGCGGACACACACCTTTAGAGAATTGGCCTCCATGACCAGGGACCTGATATGGAACACTGGGCGACCTAGAGTGGCCCTCCAAAAATTACACGCCCCAGTCGATGAGGGTGGCCTCGCGGTACCGAACCTCGAACTTTACTATCTCGCAGCCCAGCTACAATGGGCCACTGCCTGGCTCGCGGGAAACCGTCTGGAGGACACGGCCACAACCACGGACGTACTATCCCCCACACAAATCCATACCCTGTTCCACCCCCTGACACGCCAGAGGAAATCAACTCAACTACATGTAGGTGTAGCGGTACGATGTTATGTCAGATGCCTGCGGCTTACGAGACTGACTAAACCATATGCCCCGGCTCTCCCACTATTGGGCACCCCCATGACTGCCTCCATAATCACGGAAACGGCACTGGAACACTGGACGCGGACTGGAGTTGACACCATGGCAGACCTGTACGCTGACGGCATCCTGATACCGTTTGCGACATTGGCTGCTGACACAGGCCTCCCACCAGGACAGTTTTTACAACACACCTCCTTACTTTTGGCATACACGAAGCGGTGGGGCTGCATCATTGCAGAACTACCAACACATCAATTGATTCAGAGCCTCCATGTCATGGGAAACGGTACACACGTGGTGCACTGGCTTCATCAAGCGCTGTTGTCACATACGCAGCACTCGTTGCAACCGCTCCGTGACAAATGGGCAACTGACAGGGGGAGGAACTGGTCAGATAAGGAGTGGAAAACGATACTGCTAGGCCCCAGACACGTTCCCCGAAACGCACGCTTCAAACTGATTCAGTTCTACATTCTGCATAGAGCGTACCTCTCCCCCAATAAAATTAACCAATACTTCCCGGGAGCTGCAGCCAGCTGCCCAAGATGTGCACTGGAAGGGGCAGATCTACTACACATGCTATGGCAGTGCCCACAGATTCGGACATACTGGGGGGCGGTACTGAGAACGCTAGGCAAATGCACAGCCATGGCAATACCGCACACGTGGGAGGCATGCATACTGGGCCTCTATCAGCGGACTCCATTGAATAAAGTCCCCTCTCGTTTCTGGGACCTTGGCCTACTCACGGCAAAAAGATTGATCACGAAACACTGGAAACGACCCACCCCACCATTACCGGCACACTGGCATACATCGCTAGACACCTGGGCGAAGGCGGAAAGCACCACCCTTCATAACGAGGAGACGGCAGGCCTCCGACAGTTTCCGATAGCGGTGCTCTGGGATGTAATGCTCAATTACTTTCATAAGGAATGCCGTCTAACACAGAACCCTACAGAGGCCGAACACCCGGATGGTGCCACCGGCGCACCCCCTGCCGATGCACCGTGCGGACAGCCTTGATGCTGCTTCCCCCAGCACCCCCCTCACTAGACATAACTACCACAACAGGCACATTGCCCCCCCCAAAAGCCATGCTCACTCCCTTGGTCCATTGTGAGCGACACCCACACGACCCCCTGCGTTGACACGCCTCTGACTAGCTGCAAACTTAGCCGCCTCACATCCGATGACCATAACCGACCCTCCCCAGTCCCCCCCTTACTCCTATGTACCCTCTCCTTCCCTCCTTCCCTCACTGTTTAATTCAGAATGTTATATCCTTTGTAGCGCTAACATGTCCTGGAATAATTGTGATGGAGAAAAATAGCTGTGAAATATGAAACGATGAACCACTGCATTGGGTGATATGCCCCGTAAACGTGACAGACATCCCAGAGATGTAATGCTATGTATGTTGTAAAATTCATGCTCTGCTTCTCCTGTGTTTCTAATAAAGAATATTTAAACAAAACAAAAAAAAAAATGATAGTCATGTAGGAACTGATATTTGGGCTAATCTGTATTTCCGATCACTTTTTTTTGAGAGTCCTCAATACTCTCTTGAACCTCCCTGTTTGCTTGAGGCCATCAGGGTGTGACCTTCCGATTCTTTACTCCCAGGGAGCCATCATAGTCTGCTCTCTCTTGACAATGTAAGGGAGATCTCTTGTCTGTTTTTAAGTCTCGCGCCTGTGCATTGCAGTGTGCAACACTGACGCGCAGCGAGAGTGCTTTTGGAGAGGGTTTGAAAATCAACCTACGAATCGCACACGCTCGTGCGTGTGCTTTTCCTTTTTTGCTTCGCTATTGGACTTTGCGTGCATCTTGTAATGAAAGACAGCATACAGTTGGCTAAAGGAGGGCACAGTGCTCCGCCCATGGCCTATTGGTGTCTATTACGTGCACCAAGGCCATGTGGTTTCAATTTTAGTGCCCAGACACGGGCGCGATCATTGAAACCACATGTCACGCTGTGGCACGTGCGCTACTCGCGAGCTTCTTCTGTTTTTGGATCCATTTCGCAGGAAAGCAACTAAATGAAAGAACCGCTGACGTCTTGTTAACCAAGGGAAAAATCATATTTTAATTGGAAATCAAGTTTTCTAAGAACGAAATACATTTTCAGCTTTTCTATAATGAGAATAGGAAAAGGAAAACTTAAAGAACAAATTCGCTTTTGCTTTATTGCTATGTTTTGTCACTTTGCCTGTCCTTCACCCCCCCCCCCCCCCCCAATGAGATTTGAGTACGGAACAGCTGCCCTTATTAACCAACAGCATTTTTCACTCTGCGCGATCATTGCCATCGGCCCAGGGGTCCAATTGTCCTTTTTTTGTCATGAAGCGACCCTGAAGCAAAGGTCCCTTGCAATTCCTTTCTAAATGCGGCACAATCGCCTCTACTCACAATCAATGCCAATGTACCGGGAGTCGGGACCTCCGATATTTCACTGTGATCTCCCAGTGACGCAAGTGTCAAACAATTGTAGGATATTAAGTCAAAGAGTTATTTCGAAGCGTGGAAGCCCTGGGGGATTCTGGTATGCGAGCTGTTTCAGGCTGACAGCGCGCCCATGTGCCATTCCATATATACTAAACAATATCCCAACTGGTATAATTTCCAGCCAATTAGTAAGGATATGAATACAACATTATCCAAAGAGGACGCCAGGACAGCGCTTCACTCGTTCGTCTTTCCTACAAAGAGAGATTCAGTCTCCCTGCCGCACTGATCACGCTTGGATCGGTTTCCCGACCCCCGGACTACGAGGTACCGGGAGGCTCCAGTCTAATTCCTTCTACCCTAGATCGACGATTGGACATGATCTAACATCTGTGAAATGCCAATGAAGTGGCTATCGGCTCTCTAGCATTTTGACACGGGACGACCTACGAGGCACTCGTACTGATCCAGCCCGCGGACCAATTCCACAGATCGGTTCACCTGTACTACCGATCAGTTGTCAGACACGCACTGCAACCAACCCCACCCAGTACTGAAGATGATCCCAATTAAAGTGGATCGAAACGCCGTCGACTACTCAGCAAGACCCTAGGCACCCCTTACACAGTGGTTCATGCAAAGAATGAAAAACTAAAATAACCATTCCAAATCATTTGGAACCACTCTGTTTTGACTCACTGTATATATCTATGCACTAATAACCTTGCGCCGTTCACGCTGACCACATTGTCACTTGTGTCACCGTAGTGTCCTTCACTCACACACTCGTGCACCTTGTACAAATTTTGGGTTGTTCTTCATTTTTCATTTTTTATTTGTAAACTGCAGTGCTGATATAAACTGTAAATTGTACTTGCCCATTTCTCCTAAAATGTTGACATAAATGATGCCGTGAGCACATGTTACTATCATATAGAGTCTCCTTGTTCCTCTTTGGATAATGTTGTATTCATATCCTTACTAATTGCCTGCAAATTATACCAGTTGGGCTATTGTTTAGTATATACAGTTCTTTACCCCAATCCCAACACGGTTGACGGGTCACTACTCCTGTATTTTTGTACAACATGTGCCATTCCAAGCATGGCGCAAGACAGCCAGGGCTGTCCGTCTGCAATCGTGGTCATGAGGCATCTGTGGTTAAGTACGTTGAATTATTACTGTTCTGAAGTGTATGCGGTACATCTTCCTAAACAATGCCGCTTTGAAGATCTGGAATGTCGCTGCCTGACATGTCGCTTTGCCGGATTGCGTGACTTTATCATTCAAAACAATATCCTTTCAGTTCCATAGTGCCCGGGCTAAAGAGCTGGCAGAAACGAGGCACCGTCCATCATCTTCAAAGCAGATGTGTGCGTTTGACTCCCTGAATATTCCAAGCCACAAACAAGTGTTTCTGTTGTCAGTGCATTTTTTATTGGCTGTATTTATTGCTCCGCACACCCTTGTTAGGTCTCGCCTATGCAACGCACTTGCGTTGCTGTAGGAAGAGACCTCTTGGAATTGATGAGCTTTTTCGGGCAAAAATGTGCACGCGTTGCATTGCCTTCAATGGCAACGCGTGAACGTTTGACGTTTCCCTTGCGGGAGCGCGCTGCGCCAGTTGGTCGCACGCTCCCGCAATGGAAACGCGTGAACGTTTGACGTTTCCCTTGCGGGAGCGCGCTGCGCCAGTTGGTCGCACGCTCCCGCAATGGAAACGCTGCCTGCTCTCGGCCGCACCCCCCCTCGCATCCGCTTGCGCGCAATGCTTGTTTTTGTAAGCATTGGCCGAGTGCGCACACAACTCCCGCTTCTCCCCCTCCCCACCTCGTGCATGGCCAATGCTTGTTTTATTTCGGTGCTGTCAGTAAGTGAGGCTTTAGGACGGGTAAAAATGGGACCCGAGGTGCTGGATACATTCTTAAGGGCCTTAGGCCTTTATAGGCAATCTAAGAAACCCCTATAAAGGGCACTCCCATACAAGTGCATTTTTATGTCTGACATATTCGCCCCGATGCCTCCTATTTCATGCTGCTGCCATGCTCTGAACGCTGCGAGACAACATACACAAGCTGGAATGATCTGCAAACGACAAAAAAAAATATTTAAAAAAAATTTAAACCATATCCACAAAACAGAATGAAATTGCCATGGAGTGATCGTTCTTGTGAACTTCAATGAAGAAGTGAATCCGAAGGGCGGCTCAGTTAGGTGACCGGAAGCCAGTCACTGCGGTAGGTGTCTGTGTTCAGAAGGGAGGGGGAGGGGGGCATTAGGGCAGAGAGAGAAAGTTCAGCGGAAACAAAAGGAATCGCTCCCTCCCGCCACCAGCTCGTTAAGGGCGGCTCTGATTTTCTCAATTAAATTCACTGGCATCTGCCCCCATGGCACTGCCCCCCAGCCTTGCCAGCCTCATTTACACAATAATTTAATCCACCTTTTTATTTTTTACAATCTGTGCCGAGCAGAGGTGGGGAGCGGCAGTGCAGGCTGACAGCTACGGGGTCTGTTTTTTGTTGTTTTGGGCTCTGGGAGGGGGGGTAAACTCGGTTACATCAGAGAGAGGCATTTTCCCATCAATTAGTCGGGCTCCGCCAGCCCCCTCCCCCCGCCTCCTATAATCATAATAAGGGGAGTAATGAAAGGGTTTTTTCCATTCCGCTTTGCGCAAGTCTTTCTTGAATGCAGAGTTTTCTTAGTTAATTGGGGGTGAGGTATTTACACCGACCTCTGGTCACTCAGACATGATGCTAAAGTTGCCCCGGGGGTAATGTCCCCGAACTGGAGAATGATTTTCATGCTTAGATGGAGACTCATAATAAGTGCCTACAAGTCTCTTACCAGTTCTAACTTGTGGCACATTGCACCTTAGTCCGCAAGTCTTAACGAGCCCCTGCTAGATATCATTTACCTAAGTGGTAGCAACAAGGTTACAGCCCCCTTCTATGCTGCAGTGTTTGTGCTGGTGATTCCTGTTTTGGGACATAAGAGCTTCGGTCTGGCATCGGGCACAGTACCTTCAGCATCACGAGAACCTTCTCTGGTGATGAAGGACCCCTTTGGCAGAAGTCGTTGGTCTGGTATTCAGACAAGCCTCTGGATCTTGCAGAATCCTCCTTGGTGGACACGTCCGACAGTCAACACCAGGTAAGCAGCCTACAGGCTCTGTGGGCTGGTGGTTGCCACTTGAATCTGCACACAGCAGCAACAGAGTCGAGGGGCTACCTCTACTGGCAGACAGGGGGGAGAGATGTTCCCACGAATTGACTGGCTCTTGGGAGATGCCCGTGATGAAGCACTTGAGCAGCGGCCCCAATCGATGCTATTGGGTGACGACCCACAATACACATTCAAAGGGCCCTTGGTGCATTACAACAGCCCTACAGTATAGTCAGTCCCGATGGACATTCAGCCTCACACCTCACTCACTGGGATCCTCGTCTCTGGATCCCCACTAGGCCTTGCTTTCTCCTGTCTCTCCTACTCCTCACAGGTGACCCTGGTCTTGCCAGTCAGGCAGGCTGGTTCTACAGGCTCGGGGCAAGTGTTCTTGGCATCTTTTGCAGTGCCACCCTTCCCAGCTGTGAGATCAGCAGACCAGGATCCACTCAAGTCATGGTGATCTGTTGTTAAATGTTATGTTAAATGCACTAATTAGGTGCGCAATTGCCCGAAAGCGTCTTGGCACTGACTACGGAGTGCACGAAGGAAACAGAAAGTTATTCTTTATTAAATAAACAAGTCTTGAGAGATCTCCTGAAAGTAATAAGGTTGGTAGAGGATTTGATAGGTAGAAAGACTGTTCCAGTTGTTGGAAGCATTTAGCAAGAAGCTGCGGCCACCCCAGTCTGCATGTCCAAGTTTAGAGATGATCACAAGTTTGGCATTAGCCAATCTTAGGGCCAGATGTACGATCTTTGCAATTGCAACTCGCAAATTGCACCAAATTGCGAGTCGCATTTGCCAATGTACAACAATGTACACACTTCTCGTGGAGAAGTATGGCTCAATGGTTAGAGCAGCAGACCCTGATGCAGAGGTCTAGCCCGGGACTAGGGTTCAATTCCCCGCCTCGGCGGGTCTTGGGCTCAAAATTCCACGGACCTGATAATTCTTGCCTCGGTGCCTATTCCAATCATGGAGTCCCACTCTGCAACTCTGGGCAATAGCTTGCTTAATCTCCACAACGGCCCCCACAATGCTAAGGATGCCTGGCCTCCACCTTGGGGTTGCCAGGAGTGGACACCTCACAGGGAAAGCCAGGATGGGTTCCACAGCGGTATTCGTACAAGCGCCTTGAGACCCTTGCGGGTGAGTAGTGCGCTATACAAGTACCAATTTCCATTTTACATTTACAGTGTCTGAGACACGTTTTGCGATTCCCAATAGGGTCTCAAATTGCATGCCTCATGCATATTAAAGAGGCTGTCGCATATTGCGTACCCATTGTGAATAGCTGGCCTTCTCAGGGACGGTGGCCTGCTGGGCTCAGCAGACCTCCATGTCTGGGACTGCTTTTAAATAAAGCAGTTTTTTTTTTTAAATGCAGCCTTTTTTCCTTAAAGAACAAGCATTGGGATAGCCAATAGGTCTCGCCTTTGGGACCTTATAAGGCAGTGCAAGGTCGCCGAAAGAGCGTGGCGTCTGCAATATGATCCCGCTGCTAAACTTGCCTACAGAGCCTCAGTTAAAATTTATCATCGCGATATTCTCACTGAGAAAAGAAGTTATTTTTCCAGGAGAATTGAAACTGCTTCCAATTCCTGCAAGGAGGTATTTGCCATCGTTAGGGAATTTATGGCTCCCCGAGCCTCTGAGACCCAGACACCCCCTACGGAGGCGTGGATAAGCGCCTTGGCTAATTTTTTCACCTCCAAGATCAAGCTGATCCAGGACTCTTTCCCTCCGAAGGGACCGGAAGTATCTGGTTACCCGGAGGATGTTTCTGCCATTCCTGCCAGCGTAGGCCCGGTTCTGGCTGATTTTGCACCACTTTCCGCAACGTCATCGCAGGAATTGATGGCCGGCCTAAAGTCCGGATCACCTCTCGACGTATGTCCGGCCAAATTTCTGGCTGAAGTCATCAATCCCATCGTGAATCCTATTTTGAATCGCTCTCTTGGAGAAGGGGTGGTTCCTGAGGTCTGGAAGCAGGCGATGATCATCCCTTTACTTAAAAAGCCCGGACTGGATCCGGAGGTGTTGGCCAATTACAGGCCCATTTCGCTTCTGCCTGCCTTTGCCAAGATCCTTGAGAAGCACGTGCACAGGGTGCTCTCTGATTATCTGGAATCTCATGACCTGTTGCACCCCTCCCAATCCGGCTTCCGCGCCAATCTTAGTACCGAGACAGCTCTCCTGGAAGTCTCGGAGGCTGTTAAGGAGGTGCTGGATTCAGGTGGTAAAGCGATGCTGGTGATGTTAGATCTATCGGCGGCTTTCGACACCGTCCCCCATGAGGGTCTCCTCGCCAGACTTTTTGAGATCGGTCTGAGGGGGACGGTGCTCGGCTGGTTTCAATCTTTTCTGGCCGGCCGGCAACAAACGGTCTGGGCCTCCACGAGCTCCGCCGTGATGCCGTCATTAGGGGTCGGAGTCCCCCAGGGCTCAGTGTTGAGCCCGACTCTTTTTAACATCTTTATGACCCCCCTGGCGGCTCTGGCGGAGTCTTTCGGGGCCCAGATCGTTTCCTACGCCGATGACACCCAGATCCTTTTCACCTGCCAGAAGGGAGCGGATTTCGATGGAGAGAGTATCCAGGGTTGCCTTGGGGCTGTTTTTAATTGGTTCCATCTAAACAGCCTCAAGTGCAACTCGGATAAATCGGAGGTACTCTTTTTTGGCTGTAAAACAGGTCCAGACTGGCAAAGATGGTGGCCTGCGAATATGTTCCCTCCTGCAGCCTCCTCCCGGATAGCTAAGAACCTGGGAATTAAGATCGATGACGGTCTAACTCTGCGTCCCCAGATTCTAGGGCTTGTTGGCACTTGTTTCGGGCTTCTTCGGATGCTCCGTAAGTTCCTGCCTATACTATCGGAGGAGCACAGGAAAATAACGGTCCAGGCCATAATTGGCTCGAGAATGGATTACTCTAACATTCTCTATCTGGGCCTGCCAGAGTATCTGCTTCAAAGGATGCAGGTGGTCCAGAACTCGGCTGCACGGGCCTTTTATGGATTATCTGGCCGTGCTAGGGTTTCGGGCCTACTGCAGTCACTCCACTGGCTCCCGATCCGGAAGCGGATAATGTTCAAGGCGTTGACCTTGGCTCACAAGGCTTTACATGCTTCTGGAGCTAAATACCTTCAGAGAAGGCTCTCCTTCTATCATCCGGCAAGGTCTCTGAGGTCCGGGTCTCTGTGTCTTGCCGTGGTTCCTCGGATAAAAAGGGCACGCATTGGAGGTCGGTCTTTCAGTCTGCTGGCTCCGCAGTTGTGGAACACCTTGCCAGTGGCACTGCGTAGTACCTCTAGTTTGTTGGCATTCAGGAAGGGCCTTAAAACTTTGCTCTTTACCCTGTAGGTAGCAGTTTTACTTTCTAGTTAGGCTCTCTGTTTATCTTTTCTGCTCTGTTTTTCCCAGTTATGTTGTGATTTCAGTTACAATAAAGCGCCGGGACACTCTATGAGTAGCCGTGCGCTATACAAGATTCAAATAACATAACATAACATAACATATGTGTTTAGCCATGCAACAGTTGTTGTTGCACTAAAGATATTGTGCTGCATAACTAAATACTTATAAGGTCCCAAAAGCGAGACCTATTGGATATGCTAATGCTTGTTTTTCTATGTACAGCTATGTTTGAATAGCAGTTCACTTAAGTTTCCAAAATTCACACAGTCGGGACAATGTCGAGCAGGGATAATGCATTTAATGCAAGACATTGTAATACTATTAAGAAAGGAACATTGAAATAGAAGGGCTATGGTTCCATATAGGTGTGCATTTATAAAAACAAGGTAACGTGAAAATATTATAATATCCGTACAAAGGTAAACCTTTGTATTTTTTTTCGTTTTTTGTATCTTTCTGTTTTGTTTTCTAAAACTAATTGTACTAATATAGAAGGTGATTGCTGTTTTAATAATGCATGTACATCATTTACATAGCGTCACTAAATGTAGATGTGTAACATGAACTGGTGATCGGGTGAGGGATCAGTCCAGCCATAATGGGTACATGAAAACATTAGTCCCAAAAGTTGTGTATGCAACAGGTTATAGAGTGTAGAACAGTGATTTAACCTTTTAACTTCTATTGCTCCTCACTTAAGCAATACTGGGATCCGTGAGCAGGTGTTGCGAGCCCCCAAACGTCCATTGACAACAGGTTGAGTACCGCTGGTGTAGAATGTTACCATTGTGTTTGCAGGGCCTAGAACATTTTGTACTGTATCATGGCTCTACACATTGCAAAGTGCATGCAGTATATAGATGGCAAGGGTATAACACTTAACAGGGTTATGTTTCCAATCAAAGATTTTTATATATAGCATATTTTTCTTAACAATATTAATTTCTAATTATTTAAATATGTATTTATGAAATTATTTTAAATCAGAGCTAAATTAGGTGGAGTGGAGTACTTTGTAGTTCTCTGTAAAAGGTGGGCAATGATCGAGCATGTGAAGTCTTCATTCAAGGTTACTCATTCCACATTGCTCTTCTCAAGTTGGGATGAAATCCTGATTTGGTTGGTAACAGTAAGTGGAGTTGAAATAAGTTTACAATTTTGTGAGCATAGCTGCACCTTTTCGATTTTCAATGGACACTTTTCGCCTGTAAAAAGCAGGCCCAATTTATCTCGGGGAAAAGTGCTTAAAATGTGGGAAGAAACTAAGGAAATCTGTGACCAAATACTAACGTCTTTGCCTGTACTCCATCTGCACTTAAAAACTTGTAATGGTGCACTAATCATCCTCTTGAGGACGCTAATGATTCACTGTCTCTTACCTTCATTCAAAGCTAGCTTGTCTAGGCTTCGCTCTTAAAATTACACAGTCTACTCAAATAGCAGGCCTCTGGCTGGATCCTATCTTTACCCACATCACCCACTCCGAATCTGCCTTTACGATTTTGCTGACTCGGAGCGACCATTTTGCATCCCTTTTTATCTTTTTTTTAAAAAATTTAAACAGTTTTTATTGTTATGTAGCAAACACAGGGCATAGATCAGTTAAAAGGTGCATACATTGAGCAAGGCAAGTCAGGTACATAATCATAAACACACATGACAGAGATGAATATAATCGTTACAATGAAATTTACTCGGTACGGTGCAGAAATTCCCCACGTCCACTCTTTTCTCACTCAGAGTCATCCTCGCTATCTTGCATCGGCGGTTCGCACATATATCCCCTATATTCGTTCCATGCACCCCAGATTCTGTCCCATTTCCGAGAACACTTCCGGTTCAGGTACACTGTCCTCTCCGCCAACATTGCTAAATCGAGATCCTTACACCAATCCGTGAGCGCTGGTACCTCCAGAGATCCCCAGTTTTTGGCAATGTTTCTTTTAGCATACATTATACCTAATGTTACCCAATCCTGTGCTGAGGGAGTGAGATCATTCGGTTCCCAGATGTTCAGTAAGCAACGCCGTGGCTCCGGGACCACCGAGTCTTTCACCACCGGCGACATAGTCTTCATGCCCTTGGCCCAATATGTTGCCACTTGGGGGCACTCCCATATGGTGTGGAAGAACGTCCCTTCCTCTCCACACCCTCTCAGACAGAATTTTTGTGTGGCTCTCCCTATAGTGTGTAGGGTGCTCCTAGTGTTGTACACACGGTGTAATATCTTCAGTTGTACGAGTCTAAATCTGAATGGTATGGCCACCTCTCGGGGGGAGGACAGCGCTGTCTGCCAGTCTGACTCATCGAACTCTCCTAAGTCAGTAGTCCAAGTGTTCTTTAGTTTCAGGGTTGGGTCCGGTAGGTTGTTAACTAGTTTACGATTTACGAACGAGGTCGCTTTTTTGGGCATGTGCTCTGTTAAGAGCCTGTCCTCTAGCGTGGTGGATTCCGGTATATCCACATCAGGCTGAACAAGTGACCCCAGGGCGTGACGTATTTGCAAGTACCTGAACCTCTCTGTGTGCGCTAAATCGTATTGAGTTCTGAGCTGCATAAATGTTAAGATGGCACCCCTTTTCCATAAGTCTCCCACCGTGGAGATTCCGATCAGATCCCACGTCTTGAAGCCTTTACTGTTGCGGAGTTTACCTAGTCGACGCGACGACCAAAGCGGTGTCATCTGAGTAATAGTGTCTTTACATTTAAGACGGGCCTGAGCCACATACCACAGATTAACTGTGTGCGCCGTCGGACCAATCAGGGCTGAGGCGCCTCTTTTATCATACAGTGCAGCAAGTACATCAGCCTCGCCTAGTTCAAACCTGTCTGCCTTAAACGCTGGTTCCGTCTGGGGGACGTGCAGCCACTGGTTTATTATTTTTAATTGAGCCGCCCAGTAATACAACTGAATGTCTGGGAGGGCCACCCCCACCATCATACCAGCCCCTAATCAATTTATGTTGTGATATGGTGCAGGTTTATCTCCCCAGAGTAGGCCCAAAACTAGTGCTTCGATCGACTTGAAATATTTCGGGGGACAGGGAATGGGATATTTTCAAATACATAGAGCAATCGAGGAAGTGTCATCATTTTATATAAGGCCACTTTACCCAGAAGGGTCAAGGGCAGAGTATGCCAATGCTTCACATCATTACGGAATCGTTCAAGAGGGGGTTCCAGATTATGGGGGAAGAAAGCATATTGATTAGGTGTCACCCAGATCCCTAAATATTTAAAAGGCTCTTCTGTAATTTTTAGTGGGCAATCCGTCGGGAGCTTTGGAGGAGGGCCCGCAAGGACAAACAAGACGAACTTGAACCAGTTGATGTTATACCCGGAGACCCGCCCCAAAATTTTGCAAATATTTAGGGGCACTAGGATCGATCACCTGGGTGAGGTCAGATATAAAAGAATATCATCCGCATACAACGATATGCCGTCTTCCCAAGTCGTGGTCCAGCTTAGCCCCTTGATCATGGGGTCCCAGGCTGCTAATGGTTCTAGTGCTAATGCAAAAGGCAAGGGGGATAATGGGCATCCCTGGCGCGTGCCACGACCTAGTGGGAAGTTCCTATAGATATGGCCGTTAGCCACCACATGTGCAAAGGGTTTGGAGTATAATAATTGCACCCATGCATAGAGTTTGGGTCCAAAACCGAGATGTCTGAGGACAGCAAATAAATAGGGCCATTCCACCATATCGAACGCCATTCGAGCATCCAGAGAGAGGATGACCGCAGGCTCAAAAAGACTCGGTATCCGTGCCATCACTGCGTGGACCCTCTGCAAATTAAGAGCAGTGTTTCTGTTGGGCATAAACCCGGACTGGTCCGGGTGTATCCGTGTCTCAAGATGTGGGGTTAGTCGGTTGGCAATCATCTTCGCCAGGATCTTGGCTTCCGCGTTAAGTAAGGATATTGGACGGTACGATGTACATTCGTCCGGGGGTTTGCCAGGTTTCGGTACTGCAATTATAGTAGCTATTCGTTGATCATGCGGCATTTCCCCTGTCTCTAGGCTCTTAAGAAACATTGCATGGAGATGCGGGACTGTTAGATCAGACACGCGCTTGTAAAGCTCAATGGGGATCCCATTAGGTCCCACAGCCTTTCCTGACTGCAAAGAGTGAACTGCGGTAAGAACCTTGTCTTTCATAAAGTCTGATTCTAGAAGTAAGGCCTCATCTTCTGACAGTGACGGCATTTGTATATCTTTAATGTAGGTTTGTGCCTCCTCTGTTGTCATTTGTGAGTCGGACGTATAGACCTGTTCATAATAGTCAGCAAGGGTGTCAACTATGTCTGCAGGGGTGGTGACTACCGCATCTGCCGGGGTGCGAAGTTGTGCAATCGTCCTCTGTGCCCTTTCCTTCTTATCTAACCAGGCCAAGAGTTTGCCCGCCTTATCTCCTACTTCGTAAATGGTGTGTCTCGTGTTTTAAAGCCGCAATTTTACTTGTTCTCTTTGGTGTTCAGTAAGCTCACCTTGTTTGAGACGTAGATTTTGGGCTGTCTCTGCAGTGGGGTCCAACTCATGTTGCGTTTGGAGCACGGCCAGTTCAGCCTCAATCGCATCCAACTCACCCCTTGCAGCTCCCCTATGACCCGTTATTGAGGCAATAGCTTGTCCTCTCAGCACGGTCTTGTAGGCTTCCCATAGAACACCTGGGGTGTGTACGGAGTCTACATTATCTTGGAAGTAGTGCTTTGTGACTGCAATAATGTCCTTTCGAATTTTGGGGACCTGTAAATAGCCTGGGGTGATTGGAAAAATTTGTTGTAGAACCTTAATGTGTGATGTATAGGCCATAAAGACTGGTGAGTGATCGAAAATGCCCTTGGGACGTATCTCTGCCTCAGTCAAATAAGGAAGGCTGTCTGCGGAGATAAAAAAATAATCAATACGTGAGAGACTATTGTGTACTCCCGATTGGAAAGTGTAACTGCGCTCCTTAGGGTGTTTGTATCTCCATCCATCCGTGAGGCCCAGCGCATCTAAAAACCCAGTCATTTGGGAACTTCCCGTCCCCACTGTTCTGCAGGGGTGGCGGTCTTTTGCCCCGTTCAGCACTGCATTAAAGTTTCCCCCCATAAGTAGTTCTCCCTCCGGCAAGCTCAGTAGTAATGTGCTGAGAGCGGGGAGGGCCACTGAGTGTAGGGTAGGGGGGATGTATACTGATATAATATTAAATCGTTTTACCTCCCATTGACATGAAATAGCAGCAAATCGCCCCTGTTTATCCGTCCAAACATGATGTATAATTAGTGGGAATCTTTTTCGTACTAATATACCAACCCCTCTAGAACCCATTGAAAACTCTGAGTGTGCTACCATTTTGTACCCCCATCGGTCCATAGCCTTACATGTCGAACCCACCAAATGCGTTTCTTGTAGCAATGCCATGGCTGGTGCTGTGCGCCGTATATATTGTAACACCAGACCTCTTTTAATTTTATCCCCCAATCCGTACACATTCCAAGTAATTAAAGTCATAAGAGACACTGAGGTCGTAGAGGGGACGCTAGTACCAATATTGTTGCACATAGACTTTGTTTCTCCCGTCATAGGTAATATAGCTTGTCAAACCATTCCCAATAATACGCACCCTATCAATGATATCTGCTAGTCTTAGCCCTGAACTTAAAACCATGAACGTTTGAACACAACGCAAAAACCTACTTTTCCCCCTCCCTTCACTTTTTTGGCCTCTTCGTTCTCTTGGCAAACTGAACAGTCACCCCTCCATCCCCTAGTAACCCCCCTAACACTCCCTTCCACCCCCCTCCCTGCTCCCCTGCCTGTGGATGTAAAACTACCCACCCCCAAATATGGCAGAGTGCCTCTATCCCCCTCACCCATGCTAGAAACGCAGAGGGGAACTAGTCCCCCCATCCACTGGCATCTTACAGTGTCATCAGGAAACCACAGCCGTGAATCTGATATGGAAAATTAAACAACATCATAACATATCTGGTCAGTCAGTAATTAAAACACATCATACACCCCGAGCTTAGCAAAACATAGTATGTCTATAAGTCCGTGCATTCTCAGGCTCCCCCCCCCTTTCCACTACTTGTGTATGTCTGTGATATCAGGCCCCACATGAGTACAGGGATCTGTATCATTCTTGGTCATTCAGTCCACTCTGCTCCATCGTGGCCTCCATTGCCGTCGCCTCCGGGCATGTGTCATTCCTCTGCTCTGCTCTGTCTCGGCGACTTCGGTTCCGGTCCCCCACAGTAGTCCAGCCCTCCATTCAGTCCCAAACCGCATCCGGCGAGTCAAAGAACCATGGTTTACCATCCTGTTCTATTCTCAATTTTGCTGGGAAGAGCATTGCGTACTTGATGTCCCTGCTCCGCAGTTCTTGCTTAACAGTTTGAAAACTCCTCCTCTGCGCCTGGACCTTGGCCGTAAAGTCTGAGAAGAAAGTCACTTCATAGTTGTCTATTTTTAGCGGAGGGCCGGACCTAGAGGTTTGGAAGATGATGTCCCTGTATCGATAGTTAAACACTCTGGCGATCAGGGTCCGCGGTGGCGCACCAGGTCTAGGTCTTCCGCCTGGTACCCTATCGGCCCGTTCTATGGAAAAAATAACTAGACAGCATTTTAGGTTTTAGGTGTTTCGTAATTAGGTCCTCTACATAGAGATCTGCCGCGGACCACTCTGTTCGTTCCGGAACGCCAAGAATTTGAATGTTATTTCGGCGGGCCCTCCCTTCATAATCATCCAGTTGTTGCGCCATTCTGACCTGCCTTTTCTCCATGTCCCACATTTGGCATTGGAGTTACGAGGTGTCCTCCCGTAGGGCTGTCGCCATTATTTTAAGCTCCTTCACCTTCTTGTTCATTTGTTTAAAGTCCGCTCTGAGCAGTGAGACCTCTACAATGACTGAGTCTACAGATATGCGCATTCCACCTATGGCTGCCATAACATAATGCAGCGTTGGTTCCGGAGCAGATGGTGGCGTCACCTCCGATCCTTCTTTATCTGATCTCGGCGAGTCGCCTTTGTCTCCTCCCTTGGTCCATGCAAATTTCGCCAATTGCCTCTGAGCGCTATTCCTTGACCCCCTGCCACCTGTCGCCATTCTTCGGATTGCAGTATGAATCTCACAGGAGGGTGGATGGAGCGGGGAGCGTCAACACCTTTTCTATCCAAGGTTGCAGAAAATCTGTGTGGGGCCCAGGCTCCTTTCGCACCTATCTGCCGGTGAAATAGCCACAGTCTCCGTTGGGTGCTCTACGGTCTGAAGGCGCAATATCATGGGACCAACCAACGTCCAGCCAGTTTAAACGCAGTCAAGCAATTCCACCTGCATGATCCAACGTCCCGCTCATTCAGCACAGGCCGTGCACTAGCCCACAGTCAGGCCTCTAGGGCATCCACCCCATTTAGAGGCAGAGAAGACAGTTGAACCCTCCTAGGCCCAGGCAGGCAGATTAGGAAAGCAGGTCTGGCAGTGTCGCAGTTTCGTCTAGGTACTTGAAGAGAGTCGGAGGAATCAAGCAGGCCCCCTCGACGTTTACAGTGTCTGCCCATAAGCAGTAGTACCATGCAACACAATCATAATCAAGCCCCCAGCTTCCAAGTTCACAACTACAGTCAGCAGCCGTAGCCCTTTAAAAAGGGGGGGAAGGGGGTGTGGCCGGGCGAGATGGCCGAGCAGACGTGACCTGCTTCGTCTCCCGGTCCACGCAGCACTCGGTGAGCCCTATTGGCGGCGAAACTCGATGGAATCGCAGCCGCGGACCATCCCCGGGCGGCGGAAAACCTGAGGCATAATAAGGTGGCACCCTAAGAAACTGTCGAGGCCCCGGGAGCCCTGTAAAGCTACTTATTGGAGCGGCGAGTAGCCCCGGGCACAAGATGGCGGCCAGGGCGTAACCCAGCGGGGCAGCTGGGGGCTGCGATCGGCGTTCTTTGAGGCGGCTGAAGGGAGCGCTGACACTACAGAGGCGGTGGAGGTCTAGGTGGTGAGTCTCTGCCGTCTGCAGGAGCTTGCACTTACTCTATAACACTCCAAAGACAGCTAAACCGTCTGCCTGACTTCAAAATGGCGGCCGATGGGACACCCTGAGGTGGCGACGGCCTCGTGGAGCTCCGGCTCACTCCTGCAAACCCGGACATGGCCTTGCAGAGTACCGGCAGTGGGGCAATGCACAATCTGATTTGCAAACAGCGAGAGAATTGATGGGCGGCGTTTGGGATGTCCGAGACACTGCCTGGCAGCTACTGCAGCCTGGGAAGGTTGGAGAAGGCTACCTCTGCTAACACCGGGCGACCGCGCGACTAGCAAGACCTCCCCCCCACGCCATTACGGAGGTGCGGAGAAGCGCATGCAGACACGGGGGAAGTTTACTGCCGCCGGCGCGATATGTGAGCTGCTGGGAGACTGCGCATCGCTGCTTCCTGCTACCTCCCGGGCCTCTTTCTGATTCTACATTGGATGAAGACGGGGTGCCCCCGGCGAACTCAGAGACGACTGAGCAGTGTGGGCCCACTTCCTTGAGCCTCCGAAGAAGGGTACAAACAAGGGAACTGGCAAGGTATCGGATTTTTTCACTGCTGCTGATAATCGGTCGGCTCTCAGGGGCACTTTCCAAGGCAGATCTCCTGTCCATGTTTAAGGACTTCAAGTCTGAGCTGCGCAATGAGCTTGGCCAGGACATTAAATCCTCTATTGACCAATTACGCTCTGATCTGTCGGAACGCTTTGCCTCTCTCCAAAGAGACGTGAAGTCCGTTGGAACCAGGGTTCTCGATTTAGAGACACACCACCAAGAACACAAACAAGCGGTGGGGGAGTGTCAGGAGGATGACCGGACCCTTAAGGAACAACTCCAGCAAACACAGCTGAAGTCTGAAGACCTGGAAAACCGCGCTCGGTGGGAGAACATTCGTGTCAAAGATCTGGAAGAGGGCGCAGAGGGGCCAGACCTGGAGGCTTTTCTGGAGGGCCTCTTTGCGGAGATCCTGAGCCCCACAGTGCTCAAGATAAAGTTGGACAGAGTACACAGAGAGGGCCCTCCCCAAAGGGGCGAATGGAGGAGGCCTCGAGATATCTTGGCGAAATTCCACTCTTACAAAACCAAGGAGGCATTCTTACAGGCGGCCAGGGCAAAGCACTCCATCTCATTTCAGAATTTCTCCTGTGCCATCTTTCAGGATGTCGCCCCTTCTACGCTGGCGCGCAGACAGACGCTGCGGCCTATCACTTCCAAACTCCAGGAAGACGAGATCAAATACCGATGGACATACCCCTTTGGCCTTAGCTTCGAGCTTCACAACAAGAGACGCCACATCACCGACTTGAAAGACGGCTTGCACCTCCTGGGCCTGCCAACGGAGGAGGGAGACTCCTCCTCGGGTGCTTCCGGAAACTCTCCAGGGGGTGCAGCCTCTAACTTGGCCTGGTCGCAGAACACAAGACGGGGGAAACACGGAAGACGACGTGCTGCCACGGGGATTGTCTACCAAACGGGTAGTTGTGACATAGCTCAGAGCAGTACTCTCTCGTAGAGGGGGTGAACCTTATTTCCCCTTGCCTCAGTTTGGATTGTACCATGGCGACCAAGGACTTAAAGCTGGGAAAGGTGGCTAAAGCTGCATTGTCTGGGACAAACTGTGAGTGCCTTATGTTACACAGATTCCTCATTGAGATATCGCTACAGTGCTGTGCTGACTGGGTCCCGGGACCCGTTGTCCCCACCAGTCTATGCGGGGCAGATCTGCGCCGCGCTGCGACAGACCAATGGTTTTCGATTGTTGTTTTGGTTTCTTGTTTCGTTGAGTTTTACGGGGGTGGGGGGTTAGGGCGGGAGTGAAGGTGGTGGCTGTCCTGCTTTGTTCTTTCCTGGCAGGATTTGTGCATGGAATTGGGGGGGAGAAGGGGGAGGGACGGGGCGATGGTGGCCACAGCTGTGACAATCTTTGAGAAAATTCAGGCACTTTAAAGCACTCGGGTCTCTTCCGGCGCCCTTGGGCGAGAGATTGGGAAGATAACACGGTGGTTATTGGGGGCATGCTGATTGGAATGTCAGTGAGAAGATACATAGGTCCTGCTTTGCAATGCCGATTACCGTAGGTACTTGGAACGTCAAGGGGCTCAAATCCCCTCAGAAACTACAGAAAGTCTGGAAGTATATACTAGATCATCACCTTGACCTAGTCGACCTTCAGGAAACACACTTACTTAAATCTGAGGATTCCCGTCTAAAACACAAGCAATACCCACTTATTTATAAGTCCTCAGCCTCTACCAAGCATAGGGGGGTGGCACTCCTATTTCGGTCTACCACTCAGTTCCAGCCTCTAGGGGTGCAGAGCGACAGGAACGGACGCTGGATTATGGTCAAGGGGCGACTGAAAGGGAAACTGTGCACCTTTGTGGTGCTTTACGCCCCTAACACTGGGCAGAAGGGATTGCTGCATACTCTCCTGGGTAAGGTGACGGATTTTGCTGAGGGACCTCTGTTTCTTATGGGGGACTTTAACTTAGTTTGGCACCCAGATCTTGATAGCACACACACTCGCCGCTCTGA
Source organism: Lissotriton helveticus (assembly GCF_964261635.1). Classification (NCBI taxonomy): domain Eukaryota; kingdom Metazoa; phylum Chordata; class Amphibia; order Caudata; family Salamandridae; genus Lissotriton; species Lissotriton helveticus. The sequence continues at coordinate 1,020,365,715 of NC_136065.1, read as the reverse complement.
CATGGGCTCTTTTTCCATTGATACACAGAGACCTATTCAAGACCTAGGCCTGTTGGACACCTGGCGCGCTCTCTACCACCAAACCCGGGACTATACCTTCTTTTCCCACGTCCACCACTCCTACTCCCGGCTGGATTACATCTTCGCCAGCCAGTCCTTACAGGGCAATTTCAGGGAGGCCAAGGTATTTCCCATATCCGTCTCGGATCATAGCCTATACTCTGTATGTCTCTCCTGGTTTGGTAACGCTCCATCGCCTGCTTGGTGGTATTTTCTGGCGTCCTTAGCGAGGGATAAGGAATCGTGTGCCCAATTACGGGAGACTATCAAATAATTTTTCACCCTTAATAGACCGGAAGACACCTCTGAATATAATACATGGGACTCCTTTAAGGCCGTGCTGCGAGGCAAGTGCATCGCGCTCAATTCAGCCCTGAACAAACAACGGGCCAAGGGGAGAGAACTACTCGAGGCGGAACTAGCGACTGTTGAACAAATTCACAAGCACACACCCACCAGATAGACACTACGCAAACTCACGGCGATATGGGGGAAACTCCAAGCTATCTATAATAATAGGGCAGAGTTCACTCTTCTTAAGCTGCGTAATCTTTCTTATACTCAAGGCAATAAAATAGGGAAACACCTCGCTAAGCAACGGAAAGATAAAAGGGAAAGGGAGTATATAGGGGGTATTCAAGATCCCTCAGGAGATATTATCCATAGAGACGAGGACAAGGCGGACATCTTCGGGGAGTTTTACAAGACCCTGTACTCTGCTGACACTTTGGATGTTGACAGCCAACAGGACTTCCTTAAGAACCTGCCCATCCCTCAGGTCTCCCCCGCCTGGAATGACGAGCTTATAGCCCCGATCACACTTGACGAGGTTACCTCAGCTATTAAAGCACTGAGACCCCATAAAGCACCGGGCTCTGACGGTTACACTGTGATTTTCTATAAGACATTCGCACCTGACATCGGTCACCACCTAGTTAGGCTTTTTAATAAAATGGCCGCTGACGGGGACACGACTGATTCCATGTCCGAGGCAGTGATCTCGGTGATTCCCAAGCCCGGGAAAGATCCCTCACGCTGCGCCTCCTACAGGCCTATTGCCCTCTTGAGTATTGACGCGAAATTATACTCTTCTATCCTGGCTAAGAGACTGAACGACCTCATGCCGCTCCTTATCCACCCTGATCAGTCTGGCTTCATTGTGGGACGCCAAACTCACGACAACACCCGCCGCATTGTCCATTTGATTGAAAAGGCCAACAAATTTAAGATTCCTACCATCCTGATCTGGTTGGATGCTGAAAAAGCGTTCGATCGTGTTGACTGGAGGTTCCTATTCTCCACGCTTTTGGTGTTTGGCTTCTCCCCTCAATTTATAACCATTATCCGGGCCAATTAACGAAACCCGCGGTCTAAAGTATCGGATAGTGACGTGCAGTCCTCCCCCTTTACGCACTCCAGGGGGACTAGGCAGGGATGCCCCCTGTCCCCCCTGTTGTTCACCCTTAGTATTAAACCACTAGCAATTGCAGTCAGAGAACACCCTGGTATCGAGGGTCTCCCCTTCACAGGAGAATCCCATAAGATCTCTCTTTTTGCCGACGACGTCCTCTTGTCCCTGTCAAACCCGACGGTGTCTCTCCCGCACCTACAGAAGGAGCTAGATCGCTTTGAGAAGACTGCAGGCTTTAAAATTAATCTGGATAACTCTTATATACTTAATCTCACCCTTTAACAGAAGGAGGTCCTTCACCTTCAATCTCTTACGCCTTTAGCGTGGGCTTCCTCCTCTATCCAATATTTGGGTGTGCAACTGACGTCGACAGTAGAGAAACTATACGCAGCTAACTTTCCTCCCACTATCATCCACATTCAGGCGAAACTGACAAGATGGAAACCTCTCTTTCTATCCTGGCTAGGTCGCTTACATGCAATAAAGATGACCCTTCGTCCTAAATTACTGTATCTATTTCAAGCGCTTCCAATAGAACTGGAAAGGGACTTCATTAGGCGCGTGAAAGCACTGATCCTACGCTTTATCTGGCAAGGAGGGCGTGCTCGCTTTTCATCCTTCCTGCTTCGCCGCCCCCAACGGGAGGGGGGAGTAGGCCTCCCTGATATCCAGCTCTACTAAAAAGCAGTGCAACTCAGGATTCTGGTTGAATGATCACAGAAAGAATCTGAGAAACACTGGCTCTATATGGACCGCAGTGTAGTAGGGAGGACGATTTGGGACCTAATCTGGCGTGCAAGACAAGACAGACCCAAAAATGCCTACCTTAGCACCCCTACACAAACCACCTTAAGAGTCTGGGATTCTGTGACGAAAGATGAAAGCTGGACTTCATTCCCTTCGCCCTTTACACCAATACAGCATTTCCGCCGGCTCTTCAACAGGCACCCTTTGACGCCTGGCGGGAGGGGGGATGTCTGGCGCTGACAAATTTGTTCCATAACTATGACCCCCTTGCATTCGACAACTGTAAGAGGACTACGGGGTTGGAGAATCTGAGCGCTATCACTATACCCAATTGCTGCATTGGGCCTTAGGTCCCCAGACCCGAGAAGGGGCTACCCGCTCCCTTACTAAATTTGAGATCTTCCTTGTTAAATCCTCATCCATGAAGGGGGCAATTTCATCTCTGTACAAACTTCTGCTGTCCACTACACTCTCTCCCCGGCCGAGGTACATGTCTGTATCTATTTCAAGCGCTTCCAATAGAACTGGAAAGGGACTTCATTAGGCGCGTGAAAGCACTGATCCTACGCTTTATCTGGCAAGGAGGGCGTGCTCGCTTTTCATCCTTCCTGCTTCGCCGCCCCCAACGGGAGGGGGGAGTAGGCCTCCCTGATATCCAGCTCTACTAAAAAGCAGCGCAACTCAGGATTCTGGTTGAATGATCACAGAAAGAATCTGAGAAACACTGGCTCTATATGGACCGCAGTGTAGTAGGGAGGACGATTTGGGACCTAATCTGGCGTGCAAGACAAGACAGACCCAAAAATGCCTACCTTAGCACCCCTACACAAACCACCTTAAGAGTCTGGGATTCTGTGACGAAAGATGAAAGCTGGACTTCATTCCCTTCGCCCTTTACACCAATACAGCATTTCCGCCGGCTCTTCAACAGGGACCCTTTGACGCCTGGCGGGAGGGGGGATGTCTGGCGCTGACAAATTTGTTCCATAACTATGACCCCCTTGCATTCGACAACTGTAAGAGGACTACGGGGTTGGAGAATCTGAGCGCTATCACTATACCCAATTGCTGCATTGGGCCTTAGGTCCCCAGACCCGAGAAGGGGCTACCCGCTTCCTTACTAAATTTGAGATCTTCCTGTTAAATCCTCATCCATGAAGGGGGCAATTTCATCTCTGTACAAACTTCTGCTGTCCACTACACTCTCTCCCCGGCCGAGGTACATGTCTATGTGGGAAGTGATGGCCCAACGGCACATTATGGACGAAGAATGGGCTCATTTGTGGTCTGACATTTTTAAATTCAGCCAATCCACAGATCTACGTGAGGCACACTTGAAGACAATGATGGACTGGTACTTACATCCATCCAAGGTAGCTCGAATCTTCCCGGGCTCGTCCGATAGATGCTGGCGAGGGTGTGGACTGCTCAGAGAATTCCAACACATTTGGTGGGACTGCCCAACCATCAGGCCCTTTTGGGAGGAAATCTTAGCTCAGGTGAAAGACATGCTGGGGTATCCCATCCCGACATCCATGACTGAAATACTTCTGGGCATCCGTGAACCCATGTTCGAACATCAAACTAGGGCGGATAAGAGAATCATGTGGCTGTGTATTGGGGCAGCCAAGATCACTATTGCGGCAGCATGGAAGAGGAGGGAGGCGCCAGCAATGTCCCTGTGGCACTCCGACTCTGGAAGTTACTTAGCCCGGAACGTATGTCGGATATTTTTAAGGATGACTTCAAGAACTTCGAGTTCAGATGGGGGCCGCGGGTCTCCTTTCTTTCACTGGGTCTTCCGTCAGCAGTTTGTCCCGCTACAGTTAGGGCCCTACATCTCTACCAACTCTAAGTAGGCTCCCCATCGGTGAACCCAGGCCAGGTTATAGAGGCCACCACCAGAGTTGGGGGAGGGCTCGGGGAGGGGGGGTTTGTTTAATTGTTTGACTCTCGGTGTGATTACTAGTTTTGGCTTAACTTTTAACCCCAGGGAGAGAACCCCTCTACACTCACACGCACTGGAACTGTGTTCGATGATGGTCCTGCAAGGAACACTGACTTCTGCAGAGATGACGATGGAGCTGACATAAGCTTACACTGACACTCCCTCTCGAAATGTTTTCACTATGTACCAATAAGCTTTAGAATCTGTACCCCTCAGTTAAGCGGCAAGTTGTGATGGGGGTGCATTGACACGTACACCGGGGTTCCTTTTTTTTATATGTTCCATTGCTCTGACTAGTGACCAGCTTTCCCCTACGAGGGATAATGGGCGGATTGTGCCTTGAAACTATGTTGGAAAAATTAATAAAAACTTCTTTGACAAAAAAAAGGGGGGGGGGGCAGTCCTCCGGTATTCAGTGTGCAAAAGGTCTCTAGACCAAGCTGTGTGGGCGGGCCGAGTCTCCTACCTTCAAACGAAGAGTATCCAGGACAGGCCGAAAAGCCGGGGCTTCAAGTGCAGCCGTCCCCCGGCGTTACGCAGCACTGGCAGTACTTTTCTCCGGGGGACCTGCGTTTCTCCAGCCGCTGTTCCTTTCCCCACCGCTTACTCGGCACCTACATGGGCGCCTCGGTAGCAGCCGAGGTCGCTCGAGAGTTTACCGTCCTTGTGGCCATCACTCCGACCTCCGCCACCAGCTCCGGGTAGGCCTCAGAGCCGGGGCCTCAATTAGTGCCTCGTCCCCAGGCCGGTGCTCCCTCTCGCCCGGCGGCACAAGGAGGAGGCTGCTCTGTTACTGGGTGTCGTGCCAGTCACCACTCCTGCTCCACGCCGGGATTCTGCAGGTCAGAGTCGTGGACACAGTACATCGGGAGGCACTGCGGATGTTGAGCTAATGTGTGCGTCTACCTCAGCAGGCCACCGCCACCATCTTTCCTCCTCCGGCCTCCAAAACTACGGCAGCGTTATTCTGCCGTCCCAGAGGTGCAGGCCCCGCAAAACTCACTCCGTTACCATGGGGGGGGGTGTCCGCTAACTTTCCGCTTGATTTAGTGCATTAAACTCTGGGTATGTCAGCTGTATCACGGTTTGGCTGCCGTGGATGGGTGAGAGCTCGTTCAAGCAGCAGCCATCGCTCCCGGCTGCTAGCCACGCCCCCTTTTATATTTGTTTTTAACACTTTGGGGCAGATTAAGTAATATCTGGCGCAACGCAGTACAGCAAGACAACTTGCTGTGATGCGTCAAATGGAGCGAACAGGTATGTACCATATCTTGTGAAAGATGTTTCCATTGTGGCAGCTAACTTAAACAATTGATTGTGTAATATCTCCAACCATTCTGCCCCTCTAAAAACTGTCTAAAGAAATAAGAAGAGTTCTTCCCCTCGTTGAATCACAGGGTGAGATCCAGAGACTCCAAAGAGTGCAGAATGCTGCCCACGTCTTTTTCTGAGCCTTTCCAGGCATGCATCAGTGGGGGATACAATTGAGAAGGTGCACTGGATGCCTTTAGGCATGCGTCCTCTTTTAAAGCCTTGTGCTATTGTCACAAGGCACTAACTAAAACAAGCATTTGCAATGCAAAAGTTCTCGCATTTGCAAGAGTTTAAGCGATTGGAATTGTAAATGACAATACCTTTAATTTATGTTTGAAAAACCAATACATAATTAAAAAGGTATCATCATTTGCAATGCCAATTGCTCAAATTATCGAAAATGTGAGACCTATTGCATTGCAAACGCTTGTTATTTCATGTGTCGGGCCATGCATTTGTTGTGGTATTACTACTTCTGCTGATGTGGATTGCGCTAGTTCTGCTTTTTGTACTTGCTTAAGTTGTCTATTATAACAAATAAGTGCTGACATTTGAGTAGGTTAGCAAAATAGGCATTTAGCTTTCTATAGTGATGTGGCAGAATCTTCTGATCTTTTGGGCACTGGGGGATCTGGCTACCCCACGGCTTGACATGACCAACAATTATCTACAGTGTCTTTAACTGTTGGAACAGAAAAGTCCTCTGCATGGTAATGGATGTGCACCCCTGCCCTGAGTGCCCAATTTTACTGTTGTCTGGTTCCCTGATGCTGATGTTTGTTGTCAAAGGCAAATACAGATCATGTGTTTGTGTCTTGACATAAGACTGTCTCATGGTTTACGGTCTTGTTGGATCAGGAGGGGCACCCAAAGAACTACCCTCGTAGTGGTGGAAGGCTATGGCCTTCACCAGGAGTTCAGCAGCACAAGCTCAGTGATGAAAGCATACTGTGTAGTGATTAGTAGGACTGAAGAGGTCTTTTTTTAAGGTTGAGTCTGTGTGACCAACATGCCTTAGCGCATGCAACACATTATTGTGTACAATAAGGCGCTTGGAATAATTGTCGCTTTTCTTTGCTGCCTCGTGATTCTCCAGCATGTGCCTTAACGTTACTGCCTGTTCTTCTATTCAACATTGACCAAGCACTGATTTATTCACCCTTCCTTAGTGTCCCTTCGCTGATTGAGCTGTGATTCAAGTACTATTTCCATTGTCTGTGTTTCTTTATCTCCCTTCCCATTCGCCCTTTTTTTGTTTCTTTGTGTTGTTCCTGTATACATGCTGTCATTATCACATAGGGAAAAAGCATTCTACCAATATGCTTTTCTCCTGGTGTACATAGGCTACAAAGTCACTCTAATCCACTCTAATACATCCCAATTCACCCCAATCCACTCCACTCCGATCCACTCCTCTCTAATCCACTCCACTTCAATCCACTTTAATCCAAACGCCTCTAATCCACTCCACTCCCCTCTAAACTACTCCACACCACTTTTTGCCACTCTACACCACTCTGTGACACTCCACTCTGTGATACTCCACTCTATGCCACTCCACTCTGACACTCTACTATACAGTACTCCACACCACTAACTTTAATCAAGCTGAACAGCAGCCACTCTGGTGTACAACATGGCTGAAACACATTGCCAAAGCCAGATGCTCTTGCATAGGCGAGACTTATTGGCTTTGCCAATGCTTAAGTGTAGCGGTTAAAGCAACAAAAAAAGGCTACGCAGTTCCTAAAGAGGGAAAGAGTGACTAATGTAAAAAACTGGCTGATGTACAGTAGCCCAAAAAGGAGGAAGGGGAATTTCTCCTTTCGGATATAATGCCCCTCGCACTCCCAGCCCGCTAGGTGTCATGCTTCATCATTGGGCGTGCTCCTCGTCGGGACAGCGGTGCAATTCCCGACGGGCACCCTCAGTGGGGGCTCTTTGGCAGAGATCTTTTATCCCTGTTGAGTGCATGTGAGGGGTCCTAAAAGGTGAAAGTGTAGTGTGTGAGCTTATGATAAGTTAAAACAGGGAAAGGTGGTCAGGGCCACTACTTTAATAATCCTGCCTCATACCCTGGTTAAAAACGTAATGGCAACTAACCTACTGTGATGTGGTGGGTAGTTGTACCTGTGTGGTCAACTACCCACCATATCACAGTAGGTTGGGCACATATGCTGGACCTTTAACTATATCCCTCCCTTGTCTCTCCCTTTGTTTATGTAAGTGTAGCGGTTCCCCCAAAAGATTTCCTAGGCGCTAATGTTTGAATTTCTTACTTGCATCCTGTAGAGACGGTCTAGTTGATGCACGGCACGTCGGCGGACGTGACGTGCAGGCGGCCAGGATTGGCTGCGGATGTAGGGGGCGTGGCAGAGCGCGGAGAGCGCGAAACCACAGCGGGAGCAGCGGCGCCGGAGCAGAGGCTCGGCGCTCTTTGGGTGTGAGACACATATAATCAATAAAGAAGTAATTACCCCAGCCAGGCTTCAGAGTCATCCTTAGTGTATGCCTGCATCTTCACAGTGGCGACGAGGGTGGGATTGAAGACCCCCCAGCAAGGCAGGACCACTGACTCAGCCCCAGGCGACAAGCAAGCACCAGAAGCTTTGGTACCACCCCACAAGGTTCAGAGGAGCAGGACCACCTGGTGCAGGATAACAGGTACCCCAAAGAGCGCGGCAGAGCCCGGCACACCGGAGGGTGTGGCGCAGAGGAAGGAAAAAAAAAAAAAAGGGAGGACAAGCCCTGGCAACCAAGAAATAAGGCAGGAGAAGGGCACCGACCCACGCAGCGAACAGCAGACCCAGTGAACACGCGCTGGAGGGTTCACAAGGAGCCGAGGGGGCCGACACGGACAGTCCCCGAACCCCAGCAAGTGGAGAAGAACAAGACGACACACCAGGGAGTCCCCGCAGCCAAGTAAGAACACTACCCGCAGTGAAGAGCGAGAAGATGAGCGCGCAAGCAGGTTACGCGATGGCTCCGGTACAGTTCCTACCTCGCCCAGGAGAACCCCTCATGAAGTGGGAGGACTGGAGAGAATACATCGACAATTTCATAGGTGTACTAGAAGATGAGAATGAGGAAGTGTTCAAACCCCAGAGGAAGAAACGCATTTTGCTACTGAACTTAGGCCCAGAAGGTCTCCGGATTTACAAGAGCTTGGTCCCGAAACAGAGAGCATCCACAGACGACGATGTATACGCACATGCGCTCGAAGACCTCAATGAACACTTCAGACCAGCGGTGTGCGTGTCGGTTGGATAGGTTTAATTTCCAACAGAGGAAGCAGAGGCAAGGAGAAACAGTGGAGGAGTACGTGGCGGCGCTGAAACGGCTGGCAGCCACGTGCAGGTACGCCAACTGGGAAGAGGAATTCATCAAGGACCAGGTGGTGATGCATACCACGTGCACGAATGTGCAGGACAAGCTATGGGCTAGTGGAGACACCACACTGAAGGAGGTGTTGGTCATCGTGAAAAGAGCGGAATTAGCACGTCGATGTGCTGAAGTGACGAAAAAAGACATGGCGTCCAGCACAATGGTGAACAAAGTAGATGACGAGGGGCCTCGCAGAGAGTATCAAAACAGGAAACCAACGGAAAGAGGGCCCAACAAGTGGCAAAGCAGCACGAGCACGTCAAGTAAACAAGCAGGTAGCAACAGGAAGTCATGCTACAGGTGTGGGAGCTGGTCACACGAGGCGCACGATCGGAAGTGCCCCGCGTTCCGCGCCAAGTGCGCATTCTGCGGAATAATCGGCCACTACGAGAAAGTTTGCAGAAAGAAGGCCTCCAAGAGCATGGTGAGATGTGTGGGTCAAGGCAACGACGATCCGGACGATGATTCAGAGCCAGAAGAAGTCACTGTGATTTACATTGAGGACCAGGTACTAAGCACGGAGGGCAAAGTCCTAGACAGAGAAGGTAGACGCACGATGAAACCAGTTTTGGAGATGGCTATAGGCGGTGTCAAGATCAACGTGGTGGCAGATACTGGATCACCCTTCACCATCATCCAGAGAGCAGTATGGGAGGAGAAATTTGCACCACGTCTCGGCCCAGAGCTAGAAAAGCTAGACATCCGCCCAGTCACGTACAACGGAGATCGCATTCCCATGGCGGGATTCAGACCCTTGACCTTCGAATTCCGAGGCCGGTCGGCACACTGTAAACTCTATGTATCGGAGAGAGGGCCGTCGGTCTTGGGTTGGCTGGATCAAGGCGACCTAGGAATCAAGCTGGACCCGGGTGGCAAGGAGCAAATACTTCTGACGGACCAGGTGGCAGGGCCGAGTCTGGACAAATGGAGGAGCGAATATCCCAAGGTATTCGGGGGCACAGTAGGGAAGCTGGAAAAATTCGCCCACAAGATCATCCTGAAGGAGGACGCTGTCCCGGTGGCCCACAAGGCTAGGAATGTCCCGTTGGCAGTGAGAGACGCTGTAAGAGCAGAACTCCAAGACCTGGAAAAAAAGGGGATCATAGAACCCATCACGTGCGCCGAGTGGCTGGCGCCCCTGGTAGTGGTTAAGAAACCCAACGGAAGGGTCCGGTTGTGCGTTGACCTGAGAGAACTGAATAAAACCATTGTGGTGGAAAGATTCCCCTTGCCCAGGATAGAGGAGATGCTGGCCAGCACCAGGGGGATTAAGTGGTACTCAACCATAGACTTGACCTCTGCATACCATCAAATAGCTCTGCATCCGGACAGCCGCAAACTAACATCTTTCATCACCCCGTTTGGGTGCTATCAATTCCGCAGGATGCCATTCGGCTTAGCTTCAGCAGCGGCGGTGTTCCAGAAGATGATGCACCAATTATTCAAGGACATTAAGGAAGTCCAATACTTCCAAGATGACATCTTGGTGATGGGCAGAGACATACCAGACCACGACAGGAAGTTGGCAGAAGTTTTGAAGATCCTAGAAGGGAAAGGACTCACGGCCGAATGGTCCAAATGCAGAATAGGGATGAACTCGGTAACCTACCTGGGGCATGAGATAGGAGCGCAAGGTGTAACTCCCAAAGCAGATAATGTCAGAGCGATTTGTGAGGCACCATCCCCCACCACCAAGGAAGAGGTCAGGTCATTCCTGGGGATGGCAGAGTATTACGGAAAATTTGTGCAGCACTTTGCCTCAAAGACTCATTACATGAGACAGCTAACGAAAGAGAACACGGAATTCAAGTGGTCAGAAGACACACAAAGGGAATTCGAGATCATCAAAAAGGAAGTGGCTGGAGCTATACCCCTTCAAGGGTTCGACCCTCAAGGCAAAACCGTCCTCACCACAGATGCCAGCGACAAGGGACTGGGTGCAGTCCTCATGCAAGACCGAGGGCAAGGACAGTTGGAAACGATCTGCTTCGCCTCGCGCACACTTAGTGAGACAGAAAGGAAATACAGTGTGATAGAAAAGGAGATGCTGGCGGTGGTGTGGGCCACCACGCGCTTTCGACAATTCCTGTGGGGCACCAGATTTCAATTACGGACGGACCACAAACCGCTACTGAGAGTGCTGACATCGAGTGGCCATGCAGAGGCAACGCCCCGGATATCGAAGATGTCGCTAAAACTCCTAGAGTTTAGGTATGATGTGGAACACATACCAGGCAGCAAAAACAAGGTAGCAGACTACCTGAGCCGAGCGGCGGCCATGGAACCGAGCGAAGAAGACAAGTCAGGCACAGAAGAATGGGTGGCACTAATGGAGGATCATGAAAAGGTTATCAGCCTTCAAGAGTGGACACAAGCGTATGCAGAGGACCAGACCTTAGAAGAGGTGAAAACTTACATCACCCAAGGATGGCCGGATAAGAGACGGGTCCGGAGAGAACTTAACCCCTACTTTGAAGTGAGGGAGGAACTCTCCCTGGACAATCAAGGAACATTTGTATATAGAGGAGAGAAAGTCGTCCCTCCATCGAACATCATACCCAGACTGTTGGATATGTTGCACGAAGGGCACCTGGGCATTGGGAAGCTCAAACTGAGGTCCAAGCAGAACTATTGGTGGCCGGGAATGGACATAAGAGTGGAACGACATGTGAGAGAATGTGTGAGGTGCCAAGGCGCAGACAAGACACTCAAACCCCTGCGTCCAGCATTGGGTGCATTCGAAACACCAAGGAACCCCTGGGAAGAGTTGTCCGTCGACATCTTAGGCCCCGTCCTAGACACCCAAGGGGTCCAGAAGTACGTGTGTGTCCTTGTTGACAGGTTCTCGAAATGGCCTGAGGTCAAGATAGAGGAAGCCATGGACACGGAAACGATAGTGAAATTCCTGGCAGACACTTTTGTGAGGGAAGGCATACCCAAGTCTATCCTCGGTGATAATGGGCCCCAGTTCCGATCGGAAAAGTGGGACAACTTCATGGAAAGGAACGGCATCCAGGCGAAGCATACATCAATATACCACCCAGCAGGAAACGGCCAAGTAGAACGCTTCAATAGGGTGGTGATGGGGTCGATCCAAGCAGCCATCTCGGACAACAAAGACTGGGAGAAGGACATATGGCACATGTTATGGGCATACAGGATCACTCCCACAAGTACGGGATACAGCCCCTTCCAGCTGCTGCGCGGCCGAGAACCATTCACTCAGGACAACCGGGTATGGAAGGAAAAGACGGTAGTAAGTGAATGGTCTCCTGCTGTGGTGCGGGCCAACATTGAGAAAGCCAAGGCAGTATACACAAGACATTATAATGCCCGGAGGAACGTGCGAGACACAGAGCTTAAGGAAGGAGAATGGGTGAGAGTGAAGCTGCCCACTCTGCAAAGAAAAGGAGAGAGCAAATACAGCAAGCCCTTGCAGGTGAAGGAAATTAAGGGAAGAGCGGCGAGGCTGAGTGACGGCAACATATGGTCACAAGACCGCATGGCCAGATGTAATAAGATCCTTGTTTGGGACTGTGAAAGGGCAGGTGGAGAATCAGAAGAATGTGAGAGTGAGAAGCAAGAACATCAGGAGAACGAGATCACATTGAGAGAAGGAGAGCAACGACAGGGAGAAGCAAGGAACAGCGAGCAGGAGATAAGAGCCGAGGAGAATGGTGATGACAGGAACAGGCAAGGTGAAGAAGAGAACAACACCACCCCAGTAAGACGGACACGGAGTGGCAGAGCGGTGGTGAGGCCCACGAGGTTCAGAGACTATGATTTGAGCGACGGACTGTAAGTTGCAATGTTTGTGTGGAAAAAAGGGAGATATGTAGAGACGGTCTAGTTGATGCACGGCACGTCGGCGGACGTGACGTGCAGGCGGCCAGGATTGGCTGCGGATGTAGGGGGCGTGGCAGAGCGCGGAGAGCGCAAAACCACAGCGGGAGCAGCGGCGCCGGAGCAGAGGCTCGGCGCTCTTTGGGTGTGAGACACATATAATCAATAAAGAAGTAATTACCCCAACCAGGCTTCAGAGTCATCCTTAGTGTATGCCTGCATCTTCACACATCCTGTCTAATTCTGTTAACCAGAGCATGGATCCGCTCAACTGTTTCAGAAATTTTGAAAGTCAATTAGTAAACACAAATTCACGCACAACCGTTTAATTATCCTCTTATTTTCGCAGATTGTTGGTGGCCTTTACTGCTAATACCGATTTATTTGAATGGCAAGGTTATTTGTACGCCGTTCTACTGATGGTAACAGCCTTCATCCAGTCTCTGTGTTTGCAGCAGTACTTTCAAGGGTGCTTCGTGCTGGGAATGCGAGTGCGCACTGCGCTGATGGCTGCTGTGTATAAAAAGGTGAGTGAAGCACTTTTCAAGTGGTGGGACTTTGGCAGACATTTTGCTTAAATATGATTTGGTCTCACTACATAAAACTGGTGTGTGACTATTTAGTGGAGTAATTTAGAGTGCAGTTATTACACAGAAACAGTCAGGATTTCCTTAAAAGTCAGGAATACATGTCTGCCTTTTAATAATAAAAATCACAAAATTAGTCCAGGAGTACACATGAGATGCTGCGGCAGTTAACTCCAGGAACTTAACAGGTCTCACTTTATGATTCGTATTTACTCCATGCAAAAACATTACTACTTGTGTAAATGTACATAGTGTACAAATGCATAAATTAAACTCTGTGATGCAATTGCAGTTCAAAACGTTTTTTTTCCTTCCTTCTGGAATACTGTTCGAGGCACCTCCACCAATTCTGCTGTTATTCTGTCTCTTAACCTACCCAGAGATGCGAATTTACTCCTGCTCTTGAAAGGAGATTAGTACAACCAATCTTTTCGAGGGTAGGGCTGAGCTGTACAAAGGTTTTTATGAATGACAACTAGTGTGTATCTTTGTGATTGTGCACAAAATTCCCAGGTTAATTTTGGCCCATCTTCAGACAAGATGGGCCAAACTTCTTACTTGTAAGCAGCGGCATGTGTGAATAATTCTTTTTAATTTTCAATAGTATTCAATTGAATTTGTGTGCAATACAAAGAGATAATCAAAAGAATTCTGGTGTACTAGTAGTCAACTCCCGACCCCCTACCGCAATCCTACCCCCCCCCACACCGGACCACTCGCAAAGTGAATAATAGTACGGAGGTTCCAAATTGAAGGATCAAGGGGGATTCAACCAAACCCAATGAATGCAAGGTTTATAGGCAGGTCCTCTATAGTTTTTATTAGGTCGAGCCTAGTGGCAGCGTGCATGCACTGCTCGCTCTGCGAGGCATGCTGTAGTAGAGTATGCTGTGGAAGCCTGGCACACGCTCTTCCCATATTTTTCATTGGCTGGTGTCATTGTCCTTGGTAAATGCTGGCTTCCGATTCATTATGAAGCGTGTTAGCCCATTCTTGTTACCGCCTTGTCGCCATTTGTACCCACCCATAAGGACTGGACCTTTTACTTGGCACATTACACGGACTGCTTTATATTATGAGTGAGAAATATTTTTGTTATTGACACGATGGGGACAATGGCGGCTGCTTTATTTTGTGGTATTGGCATGTTGAGCGCCGCGCCCGCCTCAGGGACACAGCACTCCGTTTTGTTGTGTGTTTTTTTTAATTAATACCGTGCGTGGCGCCCGCTTCAGGGACACCACGCTCGGGTTCATTTAAAAAAAATTTTTTTATCTGTAGTCATGAGTACGCCGCCTGCTTCAGGGACACCGCGCTCTTTCTTTTTTTCTCTTACTTAAATATGCGCGATTTAAGGCTAATGCAGTGAGGCCGCTTCAATGAACGAGGAAAAAATGCAGCGACATGGGGTTCAATAGCTGTTTCTTGACGATGCAAACCCTGATGCAGGAACATTTTATATAATGGCCAACAGCTACCGTCGGAGGCAGGGTGAGATTCTTAGGTGCAGCAGTGGCTAAATATGCTCCTGCACCTTCTTTCCATAGATACAGAAATTGTAAGCAAGGAATGTTCGCCTGGAGAATGTAACTAAATTCAGAACTACCTAATGAGATGATTCCGGCACCTCTGTGATCCGAACACAGTGTGATGTGCAGGTGTCTGCTGTTGCCAGTGCCTGGGCTGTGTCGCACGAAGACAGCATCATGGCCCTGGAAGTGCCTTCATGCTGTAGAGGTGCACCAGTTTTCTTAGTTGTTAACCATAAGGCAACTAGACTTTTTCACTTTTCACAGTGCAGGCAAACAAAAAGAGCATTGTGCGTTTATCAATATTATATGCAGCATTTGCATTATGCATGCTTCTTTTGGTAACTATTTGTCAAGCTCTATGCATCAAGAAACTCCAAATGTCATCCTGCCTCAAGGTGTTCTATGCAGCTGTCACTCAAAGTAAACATCAATACTGTAGCACAGCTAGACCCCCCCCCCCCCACGACTCCCCAGTGACGGTAAAAGGTTACAGAAGCTCATGTTACCCCCAAGAAGCCACCTGCCTTGCAAGACCTACCTGCTAGACTGGGTGCATGTGAAGGTCGAGACAGTGGTGCAGTTGATATGTGCACACCAGACTCATTTACTTAGCTGTGAATATTAGGTCACCTCTGTGTACTAACATATACAATTCAACACAAAGAGAAACGTTCACATGGAGTTTAGACACTGTGGAGTCAAATTTTCTTTTTCTGGTAAGGACATGTTTTTCATTGTAGAAAGTAGATACTTGTGTGAGAGTGCTCTTATGTGGACCCCCAAATTATTTGCTGTTTCTGCACTTTGCTTTGATCAAGCCTTGTATTTAATCTTCAGCCCATCCGTGCTTCTGTTATACAGATCACCCTTTAACCCACGGGCAAACCACACTGGTAGTATGTGAGATGTACTTAACACAAGTCGTGCCTCATGTGCATGGGGGTATCTCTTTTATTCAGATTGTGCACCTAAATTGCTAGCGTGCATGATTAAAATACCATGTAGCACTTGTTGCCAATGTTAAAGATGGCTTGGAAGGAAGTGTACAGTTTTCTCTGTCTTCTATGTTCTGCCATTGTGAATGACATTCCGGCACAGACATTTTTATTTTACCAGTCAGGCCAAACACACAGCTCCTTGGCTCAATGTGACTGACTTGGACTATCCAAAGGAAGATGAGCTGACGGTAATCCAGATGCGTTTTTCTCACCATTTATGTAAAACATATGACCGAATGACAGGAAAACGTAATAATTGAACCAACACTTCACACAATAATTCATTGTGAAATTGGTATATTCCGTGCCCTCTGACTATTGTGAATTGCTTTCTTTTATAAAGATGTTATTAGGTGTTTACATTCCATATATTATTGCTTTCTATTTTCTGTGGTAGAAGTCCCTCCATAAGTTTATGCTCACTATTTCTGGAAAAGAGGGCTTTACCTATGTATCAATAGAAATGTCTTGTTACTTACCGGTAATCTTCATTACAATAGAAATGTCTTGTTACTTACCGATTAGGTTCCTCCTCGTCGCAGTCCGAACCAAGTGAGGCAGTCCTGCCTCCAACCAGCCAATCAAAATGCTTAAACAACAAAAACCAAAGGTCACATAAACCCCTCCCACTCACCACAATGCCTGTTATCAACAAGTCCCAGACATCGGAAGGGAGGGAGGGAGGGAAGAGGACTGGGACCAGGAGGACCCTAATCAGGGTAATGAAGATTACCGGTAAGTAACAAGACATTACCCCCTCATGGGTCTTCCTTGTCCCAGTGCTAACCAAGTGAGGAACTCACAAGCAGAGAACCAGGAATAAAAAACGCAGGACACTAGGATCCAAGCAAAAAGTACAAAACTTTAATCAAACAAATGATTAATGAACAGCAGCGTTCAGAATGCCAAATGCAAAACTGTCAACAGAGGTATGCAAAACATCAAGTCGATAATACTAAACAAACATGTGATGGGACTGCCAAGTAGCCACCCTACTAATCTCCTGGATAGAGACCCCCGCCGCCTCAGCCAGGAAGCGGACTCAGAACGTGTCGAAGGACCCTGCACCTGAGACGGAGGAGGCAGACCCACAGACTTATAGGACTGGCAGACCGCCAAAAGCACCCATCGACTGATTGTAGAAGTAGAAACCTTATTTCCTTTAGCCACACCCCCACAGGAGACAAACAGGGCAGGAGAAAGCCAAAACTCCAGCGAACGCTGGAGATAATTCTGAAGAGCCCTGTGAACATCCAAAGAAGAAGGAACAATGGAATCGTCCCTCCGCTGGCAAATCAGGAAGTATCACCTCCTGCTGCAAATGGAACCTGGAGGAAACCTTAGGCAGAAAAGCTGGGTCAAGCCGCAAAACAATCCTATTCTGCAGGAACTGCAAATAAGGGAAGGAAACAAGCAAGGCACCCAACTCACCCAACCATCAAGCGGAGGTGATGGCCAACAAAAAAGCCACCTTAGCGGACAACCACAACAAGTCCGCCTCCAACAAGGGCTCAAAAGTGGGCAACTGCAGACCCCGCAGAACAGTAGGCAAATCCCAAGAAGGCACGAGCACAGGAGAGACCGGACGTCAAAGCCGAAAACTCTGAAGAAGCTAACTCACCAAAGGGGTAACAACTTCCAAGGAAGCCCCCGGACGCCAAAAAGCACGAGCCGCAGCTCATTGAGCAGACAATGTGGAAGGGGAAAGATCCTTCAAAAAACCATCCTAGAGAAAATCCAGTACAGTAGCAGGATTCCCAAGCACAGGATCCACACCATGCGAAGAACACCAAGAGACAAAAGAGCCCCAATGTCGACCATAGCACTTAAGGGTTGAAGGCCGACGGGACAACTGGTAGTCACGGGCCACCACAGAAGAACAGCCCAAAGACTCCAACGTCAACTGCTCAAGAGCCAGGCCATCAGTCGCAAATGACGAAGACAAGGCAGAGACAGGAGCGGAAACTGAAGTGGAGCCAGAACCAAGGGAAGCTGGACAAACCGGTCCCCTGCCAGCTGCACCAGGAGAGGAAACCAAAGGCGGTGAGGCCAAAAAGGATCAATGAATAGGACCTACACCCTCTCCCCCGGAATCTTCTGCAGCACCCTCGGGAGGAGGGGAATTGGAGGGAAGACCTACAGAAGGCCCGAAGGCCAAGGAATTTAAAGAGCATCCACCGCCCAAGCCTGAGGACACACCACCTCTGAACAAAACCTGGGGAGAAGAGCGTTGTGAGGGGAGACAAAGAGATCGATCCAGGGAGCCCCGATCCGAAGACGAAGGTCCCGGAACAGAGGAACAGAGACCTGGTACAGAACAGAGGACGGAAGGTTGCGGCTCAAGGCATCCGCATGAAAATTCAACGGTCCCAGAATGTACACAGCCCTCAAGGCCAACAGGTGAGATTTTGCTCAGGCACAAATCATGGAAGCCAGCAGATTAAGAGACACGCACTTGGTCCCCCCTGACGGTTCAAGTAACAACGAGCCACCTGATTGTCAGTACGAACCAACAGATTTGTCCCGTGGAGATGAACCTGAAGGAAATGCACCACCTCCCAGATGGCTGCCAAATCCCGCCAGTTCGAGGAACGGGTGCTGTCCCTCTGAGACCACTGACCTTTGGCCTCCAAGAACCCCAACGTCGCCTCCAACCCTAAAGACTGGCATCCGTGGTCATCAAAAGGGGAGGAGGAAGACAAAACCGCACCCCTTCTCCAGATTTGGAGTGCAAAGCCACCAGCCCAAGTCCCGAACCAGAGCAGGAGAGAGAGGAACCAGAGTCTCGTAATCCACCCGGGAGGAGTCCCACCCAGCCAACATATGAGTCACCAAGGGCTTGAGATGCAGGCGAGCCCTAGGAACCACAGCAGTGGTGGTAGCCATCAACCCCTGGACCCGCAGCCAAACACAAGCCGGGGCAGAAGGGTGACTCAACAGATCCAGCAACAGAGTCTGCAGGGAAAGGATCTGAACAGAAGGGAGAAATACCGACCCCAGAGTCGGGTCGCACAGACCCGCAATGAACTGAAGTCTCTGAACAGGATCCAGATGAGACTTGGCCAGATTCAACTTGAACCCCAAATCCTGGAAAAAGGCCAAAGTAAAAGCTAAAATACAGAAGGTGGGGAAGGGTCTAAGGGGCAATATTTAGAGACCAGATTTACTCCTCACCCCTAAATACAAACTTGACTAACTATAGGGAGGAAACCGGTCTATTTGGTATGTATACAATTCACCAGTTTGACATAGCTTGTCCAATACCTGGCTTGAGAAGAGTTTCCATCAGCCCACCCATTTGGCGGAACTTCGTCATCTGGAAAACTCAGAGAGAGGGGTCACATATAGCCCACGTGATTTCCGGGCTCGTGTGCATGGATGTAAAACCAACTACTCTCAGAGATATCAGCCACTGGGGTTGTCCAAGGTATGTGGAAACTGATGGAGTGCAGTGCAAGTGGTAAATGAGTGTGAGTGGCTTTGGGACCAGAAACAGATGGGAATAGAACCCCAGGTCCCGCTCCTCTACTGGAACCAACATAATAGCCCCTTTTGACAACAACATGGCGACACCGGACAACATGACAGACCGCCTCACAGGATCTCTTGACAACGTGGTAACTTGAAAGAAATCCAGAGGAGGAGGACCCCGGAAGGGAATCTGGTAACCCACCCTGGTGACAGACAAGACACACTGGTCGGAAATAGGAACTGACCAACGGGCCAAAAACAACCAGAGCCGAGCTCCCACCACGGCATAGTCACTTTTGCCCTGCTCCAGGGGGATGCTGCTGCTGCAATTGCTGCTGCTGTTGCTGAGGCCGGGACTTATAATGGAACACGGCCCCAAACCAGGCTTGAACACGAAAGGGCTGGGAAGACAAAGTCCCCTGAAACCTCTGTTTATGAAAAAAGAACTTCTTCCTAGGCACAGGCTGAAAAGCTTTCAACATTTTCTTCTCCCCCAGACCGCTGCACCATTGTATTCAAATCGTCCCCAAAGAGACGGGGCACTCAAAATGCAGCTTATGGACCAAGGCCTTCTGAACAGCATCAAGACACCAAGGCTTGGTCCAGAGAGACCTCCTATCAGCCACCGCTGTCCCAGCAGCTGAGGAGAAGGCCCACAAAGAATCAAAAGTCGCATCTGAGAGTAATTTTGCCAAGACCTCCATCTGAGCCAAAACAGGAGTAGGGCCCCCCTGATCCTGCAAACAGTCAAACAACTTCTCAAAATCCTTCGGAAGGACCTGCGAAGCATAGGCCGCAAAAGGGCTATCACGCACCCCAAAATGAGAAGCCGCATAAGAACGTTTGAGAGCAGACTCCACCTTCTGCTCCACCGGGTCCGCCAGGGAAGCCTCTTCCAATGACAAAGAGGAAGACGAAGAAGAAGTCATTGAGGACAGAATAGAATTGACTTTAGGAATGAGAGGATACTGGGTGTCAAAGTCTGCCAGGCGATGCCGCTTACTCAGAATGCAAGGACTTCGCTGCTTGTCGACTTCAAGCCATTCCTTAATCAGAATATCCTTCCGGACACCATGGAAGGGGTGGTCATCCACCACAGAGGAACTATACTGGGAGTAAAACCCCTCATCAGACAATGATTTAGGGTCAAAACCAAGTACCTCCTTAATATGGACCAGCAAGTCTGAAAAAACCTTGCCCTGGACGTACTTGCCCTTCGGGGACTTGCCCATGTCCTCATCATCATTCCTAGACTTCTTTGCTGCAGGCTCTAGCAGTGCAGACTAGACAGGCAAAATTGATTAACTCCAGCAAATCAGCCCTAGAAATCTACAAAACGTCATCCTCCTGCAGGTCCTGGACATTATGTTGTTTGGACACGGCTTTCGCAGGCACCGGAGAAAAAGCCCCATCACTCATGGCCAGAGAAAAATGGAGTAAACTACACAGGAAGCACCAAACACACAGAAACACAAGTGCCCAGCAACTCCCAAGAAACACTGCCCCCAATCAACCAAGTCCTGTGACGTGAGACTTGAAAATCCCACAGCCACACACAAGGAACATGGCCGCGTGGGCCGGACGCTGCTGGAAACCCCAAGCACTGGAATGACCCGAGGTCAGGACAGCAGGAAAGCTCCCTGTCCCAGCTAAGCACTTGCGCGGGGTGCATCCTCTCAAAGTAGCAGGAGTGCGGCCGACCGGTGCACCGGTACGTCCGTGCATAAATATAGAAATAACTGCAAACAAGCATTGGAAATGCAATAGGTCTCGCAATAGAAGGAGGCAGATAATGAAGTTTCTTGAACACAAGAATGGCTGTTTTCGCCTGCAGAACCTAATGTGTGTTATGGCCATTTGTATAATGTTGTATGTTGTAACTAGATCCAATTTGATCTAGCATAGCCATGTGATGTCATAGAACATGGAATGTTTAGCATGTCATGGGTGAGACTAGGACTGGCAACTGCTGTCCCGTCTTGGCAGTTGCTATCCTGTCTTGCAGGGTTGGTCACACACTTGTTACTTGACTTATAATAAACCATTGTGAAGAAACTGATGGTGCATGTTCACTCCAATTGCGACGAGGATGGGATCCACCCGAGAAGAGCACTCTAAGTGAATTTGCGTGGGTACACAGTAGTGGCAGAGACCGAGCTGCGGTGGAGCTCTATGGCCAGGAAAATGGCGTCAGGACGTGTACATTTTAGTGCTGGTAATGGGGAGAAGAGCACCGTGAGGCTGTGACAGGTTTAATCCCTGAGGTGAACTAACGTAAGGAGGGCCAGTTTGGGAGAGAGAGGAGTTTGTGTGCCTAGTACTTGTGAAGTTTGGGGAGGGAGAGAATGTAGTGTGGCGAGTGCGTGACTGCACGAGCGCAGGCCAGTGCAAGTGAAGTGGATCGGTGGAAGAAGCCTCAAGCGCGGCGCGTGCACTGACTGCACAAGTACCATCCTGCGTTCTTGCGTGAGGTGCCGCAAACCGTGAGCAGGAGTAAGGGAATGGCGAACAGCCTGAGCGGCTGTAGCGGAGCATGTTGCGAAGTGTGCCAGGTGAATAGATGTTCACCCGAACGGTGAGAGGAGCCCGTCAGCCTAACTGTATCTCGTAGGAAGACGGTCGAGGGCTGCAGGAGGTGCGTGGAGAAGTATTGCTGGTAGCACAGAATTCTGTATTGCTCGGTGTTTCAGGCAGAAGGAAACTTTTACAGTTCAGGGGCACTTGCTGGCAGTAGTGTCTGTTCGTGTAGAGCTGAAAGTAAGTGCTGGCAGTCAGGTGACCAGTGTTTTGAAAGCAAGAAGACTCTTAAAACAAGCGTGAGAGGACAAGGACGGATGCCGGCTTGAAAGTAGATAAACAAGCTTCTGTGATCTGCGACACGGCGGGCAGGGGAGGGGGCGGAGCGGAGCGGGGAGAGGGTGTGAAAACAGCAGGGGCCTGGAGTGCGGCTGAGAGAACTGATGTGCACGCGCTTTTAAGCTCAATGCACATGCGCATTGAGCTTAAAAGTCACGGGCACTGCAAGGAATCGCCACGATTCCTTGCAAGTTAGTTAAAGAGTAGTTAAGCCCCAATAGTCTCGCAAGCTCGATGCGCATGCGCATCGACAGGCGAGACCTAACAAGCTTCTGTGATCTGCGACACGGCGGGCAGGGGAGGGGGCGGAGCGGAGCGGGGAGAGGGTGTGAAAACAGCAGGGGCCTGGAGTGCGGCTGAGGGAACTGATGTGCACGCACTTTTAAGCTCAATGCACATGCGCATTGAGCTTAAAAGTCACGGGCACTGCAAGGAATCGCCACGATTCCTTGCAAGTTAGTTAAAGAGTGGTTAAGCCCCAATAGTCTCGCAAGCTCGATGCGCATGCGCATCGACAGGCGAGACCTAAAAACATAATTGGGAGGGTACAGTTGTGGGTGGGATATCCAGGGTGGGAGTTTGGGGGGATAAAGTGATGCTGTACCGATTTCTCAAGTATATTTGTTCAACTATATGGTACTGATTTTGCGTATCTTTCATCAACAAGAATTTCTATATCCAACAGTCTACATGCTAAGTTTCTTACATTGTAGACTTGACCATACGAGTAATATGTAGCAAATCCCACAACACCGAATGATTACTCATGTAAAATGTTTCAACTATTTTTATGTAAAAAATCAACACAATTTGTCTGGAAAAAAAATAATAATTGACTGTAAAAACATAAACAAAAAATAAGACCATAATAGCATATTGTTGGAAACTCACGGCACCGCAAAAACCGGAGACAGCAAACAGGAAACACGGAGAACCAGCGTTCCGACTGCCGTCGGAGCAAGAAACAGGCATAGCGGTGGGTGGGAGGGGTTTATGTGACCTTTAGTTTTTGTTGTCTAAGCATTTTGATTGGCTGGTTGGAAGCAGGACTGCTTTACTCGGTTAGGACTGGGACGAGGTTCCCCATGAGGGGGTAATGAAACGATAACACCAACAGGACATAAGCATTAATACATATTGGCTACTAAGTGGGAGAAAAAGGACTTGGGGACTTTTCTTTCTTTATGTTCACTCTTAAACCACTTCTTAACCATCCAGAAAGCAGCTTAGGAAGAATTGTCATCAAGTTGCCTCTTACCCGATAACCAGGAACTAGCAATCTTTCCAACGTCACTCATTATTAGGCACTTACACACAACATAATAATAAAGTCTTTATTGCGTTATTCAGTAAAACCATTGCAATGCAATACACAAAAAAATTTGTAGAACTCATAAAATGTTCCCAAGGAATCACAAGTATTGTCATCTTCACCTACGAAGCAGAGAACCCATGTAAGTCAAATGTTTTAAGGAGTTTGCAAAGGAGGCCCACTTCCTCCCCTATAGCTTAAAATAGTTTAAAATTGGCCACTAGGCTTTAAAGCCGAGTTAATCGGTGGCAGGAAAGTGTCGATAATGTGCGCCCTAAAGTGGGGCCTTCTTCCAAGCATACACGCACTTCCCCAGGGCTTCACAATTACTTAGTCTGTAAGTCCATTGTTACAGTCTATGTGACCACAAAGTGCAAGAGCAGAGGATAAAGTGCACTGACTTTGTAGACGTAGTGTGCAGGTACTGTAACTAAGGTAATAGCTAACAAAAATGACTAGGCCGTTCCTAAGGGAACAGGAAGAAGGGGAAGAGAGCGGTCACGAGAGGGGTAGGGATAGTGCTCAGTGGAGGACTATCCTGGGTGTCCAATTTGTTGGATATAGTGGCCTCACACACCCTTGCGAGTATCATGCTTCATCATGGGCAGTGCTCCTCTTTGGACAGGTGGTGAAATGTCCAACGGGCTCACCTCAAAGAGGGGCTCTTTGGCGGAGATCTTTTATCCAACTGCCTATGGGTGAAGTGTGGGTGAGGGGCCAGGAGAAGGAGGATAGTGTGAGTGAGGTTAAAATGTGGCACAAGGTACCGGAGATCAATTTATTCTGGTGGTCCCTTGCCACAAGTAAAATCAAGAGATAGCCTGTAATCGCAGGAAATTTAGGATTCCACGTCGCGAGACAGGGCTAAAGTGCATTACGTGTGGTCAACATGTTTCTCGCCTAAGCACATTGGCTGCGATTCTTCAGGACCTATTCTTCAACTACTATCACAAAAAACATGACCTAAACATGTATCAGTTTTATTATATCATCAGTTGTACTACCTGTATGGTACTCCTCTCGCCTAGGGGGAGACAAACGAGATCGTTACCAAGGAATAGTGACAACAGGTGACCCTTTCGTGACCGTGAGCACACAGTGCTGATGTGAATAAGGTGACATACTAGTAGTGATTTGTGACTAGTATGAGCGTTTTTGAACATATTTAGAATCAGACATTAAAAACATATATACATAGCATCTATATACATGTAAACAGCAGCAGCTAATTCAGAACCCCCTGCGATCATCCTGTGGCGTGGGTAAAGTGTTACTCACCTAATGGTCAAGGTGCGTAGGTGTCAACAGTACCCGGTAGATCTGACATCAAGGGGGAACCATAGGGATTTAAGGCTAAGGAAAATCAAAATGACTTGGTTACAGAGGAACAGTTCCTTGCGTGGTATGACCACTTCCCTGTTCGTTACTAATATGCAAGGACCTGATATCAGGTGGTTGAGCGGTATAAGCTCATTCTATCGATGGTGATCGATCTATAGAGCAAAGACTTAATATGTAGCACTCGCGCTCAGGCAGAATTGCACTATGCTTATTAGCGCAGAAAGTGATGTGGCCTCTTAAGAATTGTGGTCCCCAAGGAACAAAGGCTTCACCGTCCATCGTTGTCCCCAGCCTACTCGCAGGGTCGTAACCACAGACGTCCCCTCGAGTTCGTACCCCAGATAGTGAATGGGTCAATAACAGGTAAAAAGGATTCACAGGAAACCTTAAATAGATTGAAATGTATATGTTACCCCCAGTTAATTACCGCTTCATGGTCCGGTAAGAGGATGGCGTAAGTGATCGCTTCTCATCAGTGGTTATGATGAGTGGCGTTAACAGTTATTGACATGCAGGGGGAGGGCAGGGGGAAGGGTGAAGAGGGGAGCGAGAGGGAGAGCGTGCCCTCGTGTTGCTGGCTTAGAGCTAAGGAACCTGAGGGGATTGCACTTACTTTAGTCTGCCTCTGTCAGCGCCCGTTTGCCTACCCATATCCACCGGGTCCGGATAGTGGTGTTTCCTGGTGTGTTGCCAGGTTAACTAGAGTTGGGGGCGTGGCCAGTGTAGGGTGTAGTCCAGTCTCGCATGTCACATGACATCAACCGTGACTGTGGCGGCCGTCTTAGACAGGAGTGAGGAACCCATATGTTGGTGGATAAAAGGATATACATATTAGTTCAATAGCCTTTGGAAATGTAGGAACGTAAATGGGAATAAAAAGAAGAAGAGGCAGGGCAATCGGTCACAGAGTGCTAGAGTAGTCATTTCATCTTTGTGAAGAAGGTACGATCAGTTTGGATAGTAATACAGCCCCGCATGTCACATGGATAATGCCGTGACTGTTGCGGCCATCTTTGGGAGGGGTGTGATTCAGGGTCGACAAGCTGGTGTTAGTATTGCCTCAAAATGATTTGAACAGTACCGGATCCTTCAATAAGTGGTATTGTGTTAGGGGCTATCATTACAGTGCACTCCACGGTATGTCCTCATTAAGCCCCCGGCTATCAGAGGACAGACGGTGTATCCACCTCTGTTCTTTTTTAAACAGGTTCTGTTTGGATTTGTTACTAGGGGTCTCAAGGACTAGCCATCTTAGTGAATCAGCAGTGTGGTTTTGCTCTGAATAATGTCTACACATCTTGGTATTCGTTTTTTTGCAACAAAAGTTGCTTCTGTGTTCCGAAATGCAGATCTTGATAGGGCGGGTGGTCATGCCCACGTATTGTAGATCACATGGGCATCTGAGTAGGTAAATGCAATTAGATGTATTGCAATTAGTATGGCCCGAAGTTCCCACAGGAAGGAATCTGTCAGTTGGATGGTTTTGGATATGTTAGTAAAAGGGCATGCGCTACAGGATCCACAAGGGTAATGTCCCCGTACTGGAGGTAATTGCCAGAGTGTGGTCTGTTTCTGGATTCCAGCCTGCTTAGGCCTGGTGTGGACCAGAATGTCTTTTATATTCCTTGATCTTTTGAAGGCAAATCTGGGGGTCGCCAAGTTAAGTTCCCCTGTGTTCAAGATCTGCCAGTGTTTCTTAATAATCTTTTTGACTTCATTTGAGGCTGGTGAAAAGGTGGTCACACAGGTCAGGAAATCATTGTTTTGGGGGGAAGGAGTGTTGTATTCCAGCAAGGCCCCTCTATGGTTATTCTGTGCCCGTTTCCGTGCTTTGTAGATTTCCCTTGTGGGGTATCCCCTGTCTCTCAGATTGCGGGATAGAATGGAAGATTCAGTCCTGTAATCGATTAAGTTCGTGCAATTGCGCCTCACACGCAGAAACTGACCAAAAGGAAGATTCAGTCTCAAAGCCCTGGGGTGATGACTTGTAAACAGTAGCAAGCTGTTGCGATCCGTTGGTTTACGATACATTGTGGTATCAATCTTGCCTCCATCCAGCCTGATGGTAAGTTCCAGGAATGCTATACTGTATGTAGAAGCACAAATGGTAAACGTGAGGTAGTTGTTTAGTGTGTTAAGCCAGTTGAAGAACTCCTTGTAGAGATCTTCAGTCCCTGACCAGAGTATGAGGATGTCATCAATGAACCTCCTCCAGAGCTTAATGTTGGAGTGGTAGGGGTTCACTGGTCCATTGATGTGGTTGTCCTCAAAGTCAGCCATGTAAAGGCAGGCCACCGAAGGGGCAAAAGTACTGCCCATGGAGGTAGCCTGGGTTTGCTGGTAATGCTGCCCTTTGAATTCAAAGAAGTTTTCAGTGAGAGCAAGACTCGCACACTCCATGATGAAGGAGGGAGGTGTGGGGGAGGTCCATTCCTCGGCCCTCAGGATTCTCTCAATCACTCCTAGTGTGGCCCTCTGTGGGATGTTAGTGTAGAGGGCCTCCACATCTAGGGTGATGAGGAAATCAATTTGAATGTCTTCCTGTATGCTGTCCAGGAGACGAAGGACATCAGTAGTGTCTTGGACATAAGAAGGGTTCTTTTTACCAAAGGTTGTAAAAAATGGTCGCAAAATTGCGACAGGGGCTCTAGTATATAGTTGATGCCCGAGACGATCGGACGTCCTGGTACTGGGGTGGTCCCCTTGTGAATTTTGGGGAGGGTGTAGAAATAAGGCACCCTGGGTTCTTTTTTCACAAGGAACTCAGCCTCCTTTTTCGAAATCCATTCCTGGCAGAGGGCCGATTCGACCAATCCTGAAATGGATGTCTTTAGGCGGTCAGTGGGATTAGCTGGAATCGGGGTGTAATAGCGCCTGTCCCCGAGTTGCCTCAGACATTCTGTTTCATAATCAGTGGTGTCCATTATGACCGTTGCTCCGCCCTTGTCGGCCTGTTTAATTGTGATGATCCCATCGTTTGCTAGGGAATCCAACACCTGCATTTCTGAGTTGGAAAGATTATGATGTCTCTTGCTCGGTCCCAATGAACCAATGTCCTTGAGTACAGCTTGCTCATAAGTCAAGATCTCATTGCGAACCATCCCACTGTGTGGGGTGAAGTTGGATGGATTATGGAGGCCTGAATCAATGGGGGTCTCAAGTGGTTTCCCCTCGAAAAAGGCTCTCAATCTGATCTTCCTAAAGAATTTCTGAATTTCGCAATTCTGTTGGAAGTTGTCCATTTTAGGTGTAGGGACGAATCCGAGCCCTTTTTGTAACACCTTTTCTTCACAATCAGTGAGTTGGCGTGAAGAGAGATTCACTACCAGGCTTACTTTCGTCCTGTCTTGCTCCTGGTTTCCATCCCTTGAGCCTGTGTGTCTTCCCACTGTACCCTCTTTTCTGGTCCGTTTCCTCGCCTGCACCCGTGCCCTCTGCCCCAACCTCTGTCTAAAAAAGGCTGCTGATTGGTGCTATGGGGGGCGAATTGAGGGGGGTACTGGGGTACAAATGGTGTCATAGGGTGTTGGAATTGTGGAAATTGCCACATCGGGGGCCCCTGGAAGGGAGGGTGTGGGTAGAATGATTGCCCACGTCTGCCTTCTCTTTTTCCCCTGCGGGGCTCAGGTTGCCATCCTCCCCACTCGAATTACTATCACTGTTGGAGCCTCGCCTCGAAGAGGTGGCACTAGAGTCAGAAAGGTATCCTGTCCCAGGGGGGACGTAGTCATCTTTAAGATACGGATAGACCTTCTCTTTAGAAAAACGTAGGATATCTTTCTGCAGTTTAGCAACTTTCTGTTTCATTAGGAAGTCTTTGTGCTCTGAGATTTCTTTATTTAATTCGGCCAGTTTAGTTTTGAAGCCTGGGTTCTGGCTTGCGTTCTTAAAGGCGCTTTCTGCGATCTGGATTTTGCTGAGTAGTTCGTCAGCAAGTCGTTTAGAAGTATTGACCAATAGGATGAGAAGGTCATGGGTACACTTCCACGAGATAAGGGACCATTCTACCTTAAATTGGCCGTCCTCCCAGAAAATCCTGGGGAAATTCTTGACGATCAGGCCATTAGGTGCTATTTTGGCCTTAAAGTACTCAGCCATGAGTGCACCATGCAACGTAATCCTAACCCACTCTCTCTTCATATCAGAGAGTGATTTCCAATCTGCCAAGTTACTCCCTGTGGAGGGGTCTATGTCAACGCCCAGGATGGACGGAAGTCTGTGAATTGCTGCTGTGTCATCGAAACTCAGTCCTTGTCCATCCATCTTGGGGTAACAAGGGCTCAGGGGTGTGATGAAGATAAAATACAAAGATTGTGGAAGGAGAGGTGAGGACACTGGAGTAAAAAAGATAGTGTCCGTCCAGTTCTCGGTATAGTAGCAGGGAGCTCAGAAGTGGGGGATAGAACAATTCTTACCCGCCTAGAGAGTTATTCCCCACGGTGGTTAGCCGCGCACGGTATATATCCAAAAGAAGGGGAGGTAATGGATCAAGATCTGATCCAAGGGCTCAGATTACCATTCACGGAAAAGTGAGAATGGAAGGTCCAGCCACGGTCAAAGCCCCAATGGCAATAGCTAACAAAAACGACTAGGCCGTTCCTAAGGGAACAGGAAGAAGGGGAAGAGAGCGGTCACGAGAGGGGTAGGGATAGTGCTCAGTGGAGGACTATCCTGGGTGTCCAATTTGTTGGATATAGTGGCCTCACACACCCTTGCGAGTGTCATGCTTCATCATCGGCAGTGCTCCTCGTTGGACAGGCGGTGCAATGTCCAACGGGCTCACCTCAAAGAGGGGCTATTTGGCGGAGATCTTTTATCCAACTGCCTATGGGTGAAGTGTTGGTGAGGGGCCAGGAGAAGGAGGATAGTGTGAGTGAGGTTAAAATGTGGCACAAGGTACCGGAGATCAATTTATTCTGGTGGTCCCTTGCCACAAGTAAAATCAAGAGATAGCTGTAATCGCAGGAAATTTAGGATTCCACGTCGCGAGACAGGGCTAAAGTGCTTACGTGTGGTCAACATGTTTCTCGCCTAAGCACATTGGCTGCGATTCTTCAGGACCTATTCTTTAACTACTATCACAAAAAACATGACCTAATAAAGTATCAGTTTTATTATATCATCAGTTGTACTACCTGTATGGTACTCCTCTCGCCTAGGGGGAGACAAAAGAGATTGTTACCAAGGAATAGTGACAACAGGTGACCCTTTCGTGACCGTGAGCACACAGTGCTGATGTGAATAAGGTGACATACTAGTAGTGATTTGTGATTAGTATGAGCGTTTTTGAACATATTTAGAATCACTCATTAAAAACATATATACATAGCATCTATATACATGTAAACAGCAGCAGCTAATTCAGACTTTTCCGTGAATGGTAATCTGAGCCCTTGGATCAGATCTTGATCCATTACCTCCCCTTCTTTTGGATATATACTGTAACTAAGGTGCCTTGGGAACTTTTCTACTTAAAATGTTCGTATATAGGTAATAAATAAAGCAACAGATGTTAGGTGCAGCCTCCAAGGATGAGGGAGAGTAGTGCAGTGGAAGTTATCGGTGTAAAGTGCGCTAGAAGCAGATTCAATGAGTTAAGTGCTTTCTCAGGCCACATGGGCCTTCCT
This sequence comes from Lissotriton helveticus, assembly GCF_964261635.1. NCBI lineage: Eukaryota > Metazoa > Chordata > Amphibia > Caudata > Salamandridae > Lissotriton > Lissotriton helveticus. The sequence continues at coordinate 1,020,335,284 of NC_136065.1, read as the reverse complement.
ACGGATGCTGACTAATGGGCGAGGGTTAAGGACAGTAGCCCACAGGAGCAGAGCATTAAGTGCCAAAGGCTATGTCCGTCAATCAAACCTGTGTGCCAATAGGAGGTATATAACAGAAGTGGCAGAGTGAACTAAAGAATGATGATGGATTAAACCCATATCAGGTGACTGGGGGGGTGAGTGCTTGCAATTTACAAAACTCCGCCCATCATCCCCTTTGGTTTTGCTTTGTTCGCCCTAAGTGGGCATGGTATGCCCAGACGTAGGTCCCTTGCTCACTTTGCCACTGGATTCAAGCTAGCCTTGCTGATGATGGCTGATTAGCCAGAAACCGGTCCCAGGATGCTTGTTTCCGGTCCAGGGAAGGCAAGGCTTGGCAGTTCGGGCTGGACTGTTCCCATGAGGCACAGGGTCAGACTGATTTGCATATGGCCATGTCTGAACTGGAGTGGCGGAGTGAGCTCAAGAATGATGATGGATTAAACCCAGATCAGTTGTCTGGAGGTGAGTGCTTGCAATGTTCAACACTACGTCCATCATCCCCTCTGGTTTTGCAGCGCATTAAGTGTCCAAGGCTATTTCCGTCAATCAAAGCTGTGTGCCAAAAGGAGGTATATTGTAAGTAAGGCTCCCTGTTTTCCGTTTTTACAGATTTTTACAGATAAATACAGACAGAAAATCATTTATTTTCCTGTCTGTATTTATTTTTAAATGTGGATAAAAACTGAAATTGGGTTGCTTTTTGAGTGATTCTAAATACTCTCTACCATGATTGCCAGGCCAATAGCTGTGTGGATTGATAGGTAAGTTTCTAAAAAAAAACCATAAAAAAGGAGTTTTAGTAAAGAGGCTTAAACAGTAGTAGATATACACAAGGTTGATACTGAAATTTGCATATTTTTATATAAGTGCATTGATTTATCTTCTGCGGCTGTTCTTTTCACTGAAACTTGGCAGGCATTCAGGCATAAGTGCATATTTATCAGTTAAATACATGTGGAAATATACCAATTTCAGCTTCATTTTTTCACAAAACCCAACATAAATATGGATAAATACAGATAAAATTACCAAAAAAGAAATATGGATAAATACAGATGGAAATGTCAAAACAATTAATACCATAAAACCTGGAGCCCTAATTGTAAGCAAGCAGTGGCATTAAGGATCGTCATCAACCTAATTGGTCGCCATGCCCCCTGGTCTTTGAGTTGCGAGTTTGGGAGGATATTTGAAGATTGCATGCCTTATTATTTCCTCAACTAAATTTGAACCCATGTTATGGCTAGTTACCTTCCTTTCCTACAACACCCAGGGCCCTAGCCTCAAAAAATTTCCTAACTCTCTGGAGGAATTTCCCCATTGCACAGTTCAACATAAGGTCCAATGGTTCAAAGCAGGCCATCACTCCCTCCTTGCAGTTTCTTTTGCTGTGCTCATTCCATGTTCTTCGTAGAAGCTCGCACTGGTCCTCCATTAAGGTGGTGCACAGGAAAAGGATGTAAAGGATATCTTCCTGGTTGGGTCACATAGCCGACAGTTATCTTGTACCTCCTGTCTAATCCATACAGGATAGTGTAATGAGATTAGTAGAACCCCCAACGTATGTTTCACAAACTGTATTTTGGTCCACTCGCTGTAGGCTTTGATTAGGTAGCTGTGGGGTTTCAGCCTGGTGTACCTGTGGAGCGTCATCAGCAGTGTTTGTGTCGATACAGACAATCCTTATCTTCAAGGTATGACAGCAACTGCGTACTTGATTTTACCAGCTTTTTAAACTCCAGATGGCTGATGTGTGAGTCCCAATCACTGGTTAAAGCAAATGTACTCAAGTCCTGTAGCAGATAAGTCCTTGCCGCAGAACTATGCCTTGCTTGTAAATCGGACCAAAGGTAATAGCCCATGAAGCCCTCCATTGACAATTTGAGTTGGTAGTGAGACAAAATATCGAAATTAAAATATCGATATACAATAATATCGATGTTTTAATTTCGATGGTATAGAATATCGATGTCCAAAATATCGACAGACAGAATATCGTTTTTTTAAGGTATGTATGTTACTAATATCGAAATTTACTAATATCGAGAAAAAAAATTGTGTTATGTATTTTATTATGTTGTTTATATGTTTGTTAAATATGTTTTGTAATGTATAATTGGAAATTAGTAAATTTGTTAACATTTTGCGTTTTAATATCAGAGCGGGTTGTGGGTTTATAGGGGAATAGGGTGGGAAGTAATTTAATAATAATTAATTGATATATTTTTGTAAATATTTTTAATTATTAATTCATTGGTAATTAATTAATATTAATTAGTTAATTAATTAATATATTTTTGTAAATATTTTTGATTAATAATTAATTGGTAATTAATTAATAATAATTAGTTAATTACATTAATTAGAGTTAATGTTTTAATATAGAAATTTTTGTTATTGTTAATTAATTAATTGGCAATTAAATAATATTAATTAGTAAATTAAATTAATTAGAGTTAATGTGCTAATATATTTAATTTATTGTTATTGTTAATTAATAATTAATTGGTAATTAAATAATATTAATTATTTAATTAAATTAATTAGAGTTAATGTGCTAATATATTTAATGTTATTGTTAATTAATAATTAATTGGTTATTAATTATTATTAAGTGATTAAATGATGTGATTTATTTATGTGTAGTGGGTTGTGTGTTTATAGGGGGATAGGGTGTGATATAATTAAATGTAATTAATTAAAGAGATTGTATTTATTTGTTGGTATGTATTGTTAATTAATTAGTAATTAATGTGTTAATTAGTTAATTTATAATTACATCCATTTAGTAATATTAATTGTTATTAATTGAAATTTATATTAATTTTGTTTTTTTTGTATGTGTAGTGTGTTAAAGGGGGAGTAGTGTGGGAAGTAATTTTTACCTCTACGCTATCCAACGCTTTCCCTACTGTTGCACCCTCTGGAGTGGGAATAGTAATTTTTACCCCTACGCAATCCAACGCTTTTCTACTGTTGCACTCTCTGGAGTGGGAATAGTAATTTTTACCCCTACGCTATCCAACGCTTTCCCTACTGTTGCACTCTTTGGAGTGGGAATAGTATTTTTACCCCTACGCTATCCAACGCTTTCCCTACTGTTGCACCCTTTGGAGTGGGAATAGTAATTTATACCCCTACGCTATCCAACGCTTTCCATACTGTTGCACCCTTTGGAGTGGGAATAGTAAGTTCGAGGCATGTGGGCTGCTAAATTCATATCTATTGCATAGATCGCCGCCTAGTGTTGGGTCCGGATGATTGCACATTGTTGTCCTGGAAGAGTCTTCGAAGTATCACGAGATAGGTGGCTCCTCCCCTGGACTACAGTGCGCATGGGCATCGACTCCATCCCCAGATTGTTTTTTTCCGCCATTGGGTTCGGATGTGATTTCGACGTCTCCTGTCGGAATCGATAAAAACTGTTCTCTGAAGGCCGAAAGGCTTTCTAACCTCGTCGGTATTGTTGGCGTTCGGTTCTCGTGTATACTCCAACTCTTCGAGTCGGATTTCTGGGGAGTCGCGTGACTCTTCGGTCATCGAGGCCCTTTGCCGCAGCAAGACCCCGACGAAACTACAATGGAACGAAGTCCGTTCAAAAAGTGTCCCGTGTGCGGTTCGAAGTACCCACACATCGACGTGCATCCTGTATGCAACAAGTGCCTGTCGCCGGACCACAACGAGGCCGACTGTATGGCCTGTTCGAAGTTCAGGTCGAAGAAGACGCTCAAGATTCGGCGCGTGGCGCGCCTTGAGGCCCAGCGATCGGCACCGGCACCGGTAGACCTCTTCAACGACCCCGAAGCAGACGAGCAAGAGCTTCAGCTTCAGATCTTGCCTCCATCGGCGGAGGTCGAGGCCGACTACGGAGAGCCCGTGGAGGGCCTGGACCTAGACGAATACGTCGAGGAGGTAGGGGACGACGAGGAAGTTTATGGGGCAGCGGAAGATAGCTCGGAGGAAGAGCTATGCCCCGTCCGTACCATAACTAAGGCTCAGGTCACGGGATCGCCACTCGGCCTTACCCACGACCCTCCTCCTAAGTCCTCTGCCCCGCCTTCAGGCCCGGCTACAGACATTTCAGCGGAGCCTCCGCTAACAGAAAACGAAACCGAAACCGAAACCATCGGCTCCGACTTCTAAGATGGCCGACACACCATCGAAACCGAAGACGGCAGAGACAGCTTCAAAACCCTCGTCTTCGGAGGCTTCGTAGCCGAAAAAGGCAGTCGACCACGAAAAAGCACCCAAAGGGGCCAAGGAGGCCGGCTCGAAGAAAGTCATCGAGCATGTGTCGAGTAAGGTGGTGGAGTCGACGTCAAAGAAGACTGTCGAAAAATCTTCACCCAAGACTACCGCGCCTACGGGCACACGGCCAGTCGAAGTGGCGTCGGTGAAGGCCGCCGTGCCGAACTCTGGAAACACGACGCCAAGGGGAAAATCTGCCGATCCGAAGCCGGCGGCGTCGACGCCTAAGGCCAAGACAGGGGACCGGACCCTTGCTGTCGAGGGTGCGTCCGCGCCCAAACAGAAGTCGTCGACGCTCGGATCCTCACCTGTTGGTGGATCGAGGCCCTCGGTCGGATCGACAAAGCCGTCCGCTTCTTTTACTAAGCAGGTCGCGGACTCCCTCAAGAGGATACGGGACAAGACGTCGGAACCGAAAACGTCCTCGGTACCGACGGCGGCTGTCCCGCAGAAGAAGACTTCGACGCCAATCCTCTATACTCTGCCGCCGAAGGTGGCGCCGAAGGCTTTTGCACCTCGTACGGTGCCCGATGACTCGGAGGGGCTGCGGCAGACTCAGCGTACTGGAAGCTCTGCTCGACCACTTTCGCAGGACGACGATTCGGAGCATTTTATCGACGCCGACACGGGCAAATTACTCCTCTACAAGAGGAAAATTACATCCCAGCCGGTGGACTCCTATGTAATCCCTCTAAAAAAGAAAAGGCCTGCACCAGATACTCCAGAGCTTGTGGAACCCATTCCTCAACAGCCTGAGAGGAGTCCAACACCTTCACCCACTTACTCAGATGGGGATGGAAATGAACAGAATGATGAGTATAACTTCCCTGCCAATAATGACCCTGATGAACAGCAGGACTCATGGATAGACACTGGTGACCAGGGTGACCAGCAGGTGGTTAGTGACCCACAGCTTTATGGAATAAAGACTTCTCCTACTGAAGACTCGGCGGCATTTAATGCCTTAATTGAACGGGCGGCTGCTAATCACAAGGTGGAGATGCATGCCGACCCTGTGGAAGTTGACTTTTTGTTTGATACATTCTCTGCATCAGAAAAGACTGTCAAAACACTGCCAATGCTTAAAGGGGTTCTCAAACATGCCAATGACATTTTCAAGGAACCCACCAGGGCACGGGTGGTCAACCCACGTATAGAGAAGAAATAGAGACCGGCACCTGGGGACCCTGCTTATATACGAGGCCAGTTGCCTCTGGACTCTTTGGTCGTCTCCAATGCCCGCAAGAGGGCGAATTCACAGACAACGGGTGAAGCTCCTCCCCCGGACAAAGAGTCAAAAGTGCTGGAGGCAGGGGGCAAAAGAGTGGCAGCACAGGCTGCAAACATATGGCGCATATCCAATACACAAGCCCTGTTGGCTAGATATGATAGGGCGCATTATGACACCTTGGAACAGCTTTTGCAACACCTTCCAGACGAATTCAAAGAAGGAGCTGAAATGTTGATCCAAGAGGGCAAGCTCATGTTGTTGCAGATACAGCAGCAAGGGCGGTGAACACTAGTGTTATGTTGAGGCGTCAGGCTTGGCTCCGCATCTCAGGGTTCAAGCCCGAGATCCAAACAACTATCCTCAACCAACCTGTCAATCCAGACAGACTGTTTGGCCCGGAGGTTGACACCACCCTTGAGAAGATTAAAAAAGACACTGAGACGGCTAAGTCCATGGGTGCACTTCAGTCTCAGCAATACAGGGGCAACACTTTTCGTCGCTCAAGTACAAGGGGTGTTGCCAGAGGACACTTGGCACAGCAGACAAGTTTCCATAGAGGAGGCGCCCAGGCCTCTTACCCCAAACAGAATAGAGGTGGTTACAGAGGAAACAGCGCCAAGGGCAAAGGCAGAGGCAACAATACTTCCCGTTCCTCTGCTGCCAACAAACAGTGACTCCCTGTCACTGCCCCCCGACCATCCAACACCTGTCGGGGAAGACTCCAACAGTTCCTGCCAGTCTGGAGAAACATCACCACAGACAGGTGGGTAAGGGAGCTTATCCAGTTCGGGTATTGTTTGGAGTTAACGTCCACTCCCCCCAACATACCCCCAAGACAACGTCCTATGTCAGCAGAGCACTTGCACTTGTTGCAGCAGGAGGTACTTGTCATGCTGCAAAAAGGCGCAATAGAGCTCGTGCCAGTGGAGGAGGAAGGCACAGGGGTTTATTCCCTGTACTTCTTAATACCAAAGAAGGACGGCTCACTCAGACCCGTTCTGGACCTACGCCCCCTCAATCTATACATACTCTCGGAACATTTTCACATGTTGACGCTACAACAGGTTCTTCCACTATTAAACCAGGGAGACTTCCTCGCAACCTTGGACCTCAAGGATGCTTATTTTCACATACCACTCCACCCATCCCACAGAAAGTACCTCTGGTTTACCATACAGAACAGGCATTACCAGTTCAAGGTCCTACCCTTCGGAGTGACCACTGCCCCCAGAGTGTTCACAAAGTGTCTGGCGACCGTGGTGGCGCACCTCAGGAGACAGAACATACATGTCTACCCTTACCTGGACGACTGGCTCATTCAAGCCAAGTCGGAACACCAGTGCGCCGCGGACACGTCCCACACTATTCACCTCCTTCACAGTCTGGGGTTCTCGTTAAACTATCCAAAGTCGCACCTCCAACCAGCCCACGTGCGGCAGTATCTGGGCGCGACCATCAATACTCTGGCTGCCACAGCACAGCCAAACCCAGCGAGGATCGACAACATCCAGTCGCTAATCCAGAGGTTCAGACCCCAACACTCACTCCCAGCGAGAGTGTTTATGCAGTTGATAGGCATGATGGCCTCCTGCATCTTCATAGTCCCGCACGCGAGACTGCATATGCGTCCGCTCCAGGAATGTCTAGCACATCAGTGGACGCAGGCTCATGGACAGTTGAAAGACTTAGTGTTGGTAACCGGTCGGGCATACAACTCTCTGCATTGGTGGAATCCACACAACCTTTGCAAGGGCCGACCGTTCCAAGAGCCTGTACCACAGATCATCCTCACGACGGACGCATCTCTCCAAGGTTGGGGGGGCTCATGTGCTCCACTACACGGTGCAGGGACTATGGACGACACAGCAAAGGAAGATGCACATCAACTGCCTGGAGTTGATGGCGATCTTTATGGCGTTAAAGTCCTTCAAAGTACATTTGTGCAACAAGGTCGTGCTGATCCGGACGGACAACATGACGGCCATGTACTACATCCGGAAGCAGGGGGGTACGCACTCTCCACAGCTGTCTCATCTGGCTCAGAGCATGTGGAAGTGAGCCATTCAGAGGAACATCTTCCTCATGGCGGAACACCTTCCGGGCAAGGACAACCAGATGGCGGATCTGCTCAGCAGGTACAGCCATCAAATGCACGAGTGGGAGATACATCCATCAGTACTCCGCCCGTACTTCCAGCAGTGGGGTCATCCGGAGATAGACCTGTTTGCCACAAAGGAAAACGCAAAATGCCGAAGCTTTGTCGCCAGGTTCCCTCACCCACAGTCGCAAGGCAATGCGATATGGATGAACTGGTCAGGCAGATTTGCGTACGCTTTTCCCCCAGTACCTCTCATTCCGCTGGTGGCAAGAAAGCTAAAGCAACACTCGATGACGCTCATCCCGGTTGCTCCAACGTGGGCACGCCAACCATGGTACACCACGTTTCTAGAACTTTCCGTGGTACCGCATCAAAGGCTGCACCTCACACCCAGGCTCTTGACGCAGAACCATGGCGACATTCAGCATCCAGACCCGCAACAGCTCAATCTGGCGATCTGGCTCCTGAAGTCCTAGAGTTTGGCTACCTTAATCTGCCTCCTGAATGCATGGACATCATCAGAGAGGCAAGAAAGCCCACTACCCGAGCTTGCTATGCAGCGAAATGGAAGCGTTTTGTCATCTACTGTACAGAGCATAACATAAATCCGCTAGATGCATCCATTCCAAACATCATTTGCTACTTGTTACATCTTTACAAATGCAATCTAGCGTACGCTTCCATTCGAATACACTTGTCAGCCATAGCAGCTTATCTTCAGAACAGGCAGCACCTCTCTGTTTTCAGGGTGCCTGCCATTAAAGCTTTTCTAGAAGGGCTGAAGCGGGTCATTCCTCCCAGGACCCCACCCGCTCCAGTATGGAATCTCAACGTGGCCCTCACTAGGTTGATGGGTCCACCCTTTGAGCCTCTACATTCATGTGAGATTCAATTCCTGACATGGAAAGTGGCTTTCCTCATTGCCATCACGTCTCTCAGACGTGTTAGTGAGCTACAGGCGCTCACAATACAAGAGCCATTTATTCAGGTTCATTCCAACAGGGTGGTGCTCCGCACTAACCCCAAGTTCCTTCCAAAGGTGGTGTCACAATTTCACGTCAATCAGTCAATTGAACTGCCCGCATTCTTTCCAAATCCAGAGACGGTAGCGGAAAGAATGCTCCATACCTTGGACGTTAAAAGGGCGTTGATGTACTATATTGACAGAACACAACCATTTAGAAAAACACAACAACTATTCGTTGCCTTTTCAGCTCAGCACAAGGGCAACCCCATTTCCAAAGCGGGAATAGCCAGGTGGATCGTTAAATGTATTCAGATTTGCTATCAGAAAGCTAAACGCACTTTAACGATCCCACCCAGAGCACACTCCTACTGTTGCAACCTCTGGAGTGGGAATAGTAATTTTTACCCCTACGCTATCCAACGCTTTCCCTACTGTTGCACCCTCTGGAGTGGGAATAGTAATTTTTCCCCCTACGCAATCCAACCCTTTCCCTACTATTGCACTCTCTGGAGTGGGAATAGTAAAATTCCCTACTGTTGCACCCTCTGGGGTGGGAATAGTAATTTTTACCCCTACGCAATCCAACGCTTTCCATACTGTTGCACTCTCTGGAGTGGAAATAGTAATTTTTACCCCTATGCTATCCAACGCTTTCCTTACTGTTGCACCCTCTGGAGTGGGAATAGTAATTTTTACCAATACGCTATCCAACTCTTTCCCTACTGTTGCACCCTCTGGAGTGGGAATAGTAATTTTTACCCCTACGCTATCCAACGCTTTCCCTACTGTTGCACCCTTTGGAGTGGGAATAGTAATTTTTACCCCTACGCTATCCAACGCTTTCCCTACTGTTGCACCCTCTGGAGTGGGAATAGTAATTTAAACCCCTACGCTATCCAACACTTTCCCTACTGTTGCACCCTCTGGAGTGGGAATAGTAAATTTTACCCCTACGCTATCCAACGATTTTCCTACAGTTGCAATATGTGGAGTATGTATATATATATTAATTTATATGTAGAGTTTTTAAATTATTTTAAATGTATATGTATTAGTTATAATTTTTTTAATATGTTTTAATGTTTTTGTTTAATATTTGTAAAATTATATGTATTTTAAAAATATTTTTACATTATTAATAATACATTTAAAAAAACGATATTTTTATTTTCGATATTTTTGTACTACGATATTAATTTTTCAATATTTTTGTACTTACCTTTATGAAGATATAACTCCGATATTTTTGACTTCGATATTTTTGTGTCGATATTTTTGTAGGTAGATATTCTGTCTGTCGATATTATGTCATACAATCTTTGAGTTTGTGACAGCACGCCGTGAAGGCTGCCTTCTGTGCAAAGTGATTATTTAACAATCCCAAACTCCAGCCTGATTTAGGCAGGCGATGAGTAAGAGGGTAGCTGGAAAGTCAACTTTGAGTAACATTTTATCCAGTGTAGCATTGTCCCACCCCTAAGTGCCTTGCTTTCATAGATCAGGGTTGGAAGAACATTTGCTTAGTCCTCCTGCAGAATTGACATGAGCGATGGCCCTTTCAGTTTTCTTTAGTGACCTAAGGCCTAAAGCAAGTGCATTGCCCTTCCTCCTAATTTCTTCAAGTGGATCACTGTATTTCCCATTTTCTTTAAAGTAGACTCCAAGACACTTAAAGCTTTTTACCAGCCCAATTTTTTATTGGTCCAGAAACCATGTTTGCTTTTGAGTTCTAGAGCCTTCAACTACTAAGATTTTTGTTTTCTTTCTATTTGTCCGTTCATTCTTTGAAGGGTAGGCCAAGGTTGCATCAAGAAAGCTCTGCAAGCCAACCCTGGTTCTGCTATTCAAGACATGACCATCCGCATATAGCAGATTTGAAAATTGAAAACCTCCTAGTTTGGACGCATAAGAGTTAGCTGCATTAGGAGTTGGGGTAAGATCTGATAGGAACAAGTTGAATAGTGTAGGGGTGAGGCAAACACTTCCAATTAAGGTGACTGCAAAGTAGAGGGACGCTGCAGTCAACAAATGGTAAGCAATGGGAGGGATCCAAGCCTTTTTTGTAAACAAGAATTTACAATGCAATAGGTCTCCATTTTCAAAACGTTAACCTATTGGTATTGTAAATGACAATACTTTTTATTATTGCAAGTGTTTTAAACATAAATATAAAAGGCATTGTCATTTACAATGCCAATAGGTCAAAATCTCGCAAATGCTAGACCTTTTGCATTGCAAATGCTTGTTTAAGTATGATAGGGCAGGATTCCATAACTTAGTGAAGATTTGGGATTTGTCCTTAAGATCTTATGCTATTTTCTCGTGGCCTAGTATTTACCAGAGTTTGTGCAACCATACCTTATAGGTTGATGTGGTAGGTTTTCCAAAATAGAGAGACTAGTAAGCTTAGCCATCAAAAAGAGGTAAGGGATCCTTTTACATGCACTTGAGTGGAGAGTGTATAGATCTGTTGATAGTCTGCCAACTAGCGCAAATTCAGGACTTTTATCTATAACTTCCCTTGAAATTGTGGAATGGCAAAGTATATTTTTTTTTACAAAACTCACCCCAAGTGAGTTTTGGACCCTTGTATATGCATGAGGGAGCCCACCATGCCATCAAGTGTTGAGGAAGCATGGTTAATAATGTGGAGATGGGCTGGGGTGAGATGCCAACAAAACAATCTTTTTTAAAGAATTTCTCTGTCCCGAGCAAGGTGAGTGAGGAAATACCTAATGCAATTGTTTGAAATCGAGGGCTATGTTAAGGTCTTTTACCACTGTAATTGCTATAGATTGTGGAGACCGGGTGTTTGGCTGAGGTGAGGTGTTGGAGGAACTTCTCAAAAGGTGCAAATCCATGTTTTAAGAGTCTCAAAAAGGAATTTTTTTAACACTTAAATTTAGACATTGGTGCACCTACGCTGAATCTAGATGGGCAAAGGGCTTTGAGAACAGAACACATTGGGCCTGATAATACTGTCCTATCTTTCTAATTGCGGAGACTCCGCAGTCGTCAAGATACTACTCGTAAAATATCTTTGTGACTAGTAAACATTTGTAAACTTACACAAAAGTGTAAGTTTACCTTTGTGAATCAGGCCCTCAGAGCACAGTGCCTGTACATTGCTGGATACTGTTGCTGTGCCTGGAGTTGGCGATGGCAGAAAGTAAGAAACCTGTGTTTCTAACCTCTTTATCCGGGCTGATGAACTCTTCTTTATATTGTTGTGCAAATGAGAGTGCAAAGTTTGGATATTTGTTTTTTTATTTGTAGTGTATTCTTTAGATTTTAATGGTATTTTGTTAAGATTGATCCAGTTAAAGCACAAACATCATAGAAGGCGTTCCGGCAGACAATATTGCTACCTATAGCGCTGCCCTAGTGAAGACAACTGCTGCACCTGTATTGATGTTTTGGGGGTATAGCTGGTGGTAGCTCACCACCTCCATCATTAACACCGAGCCATTCTTCCTACTCCTGTCAGTGAGTGTAAAGCTGTGAATTGGCCCATTACCTTTCTTTGCACTTTTATTAACATGCTAATAAGAGTTACCCTGCCCAACAGTGTCCCCCTCTTTACCATGGAAGCACTGCCCATGCTTGTGAAAAATGAGTCAGACAGGAATAATGAGTTCATTACTATCTCTATGGGCAAAGAGCTACCTTTCAATGTCAGGAAAAAGGATGTGGCATGGCACTGAGTTGACCCAGATCGAGGCGGGCAAGTGTAAAAGATGAAGCAGTGAGTATCACTACTTCAACCATCAACTTGTGCTTCCGAACATAATAGGAAGACAGGAAAGAGAATTCAGATTTCAAAATATGAGAGATGGTGTATCAAACATCTTGGACCAACTTAATAATGGCAACCAGCATTTCACTGCTTGTCTTATGTCCAATTACTCCTAGTTATTACTAGGGGAGAGGATCTAGCCTTACGGCTAGAGCCGTTGACCTCGGACCTGGGGAACCGCGTTCGAGTCTCGACAAGGACGCTCAACAAACTGTGATTCTGGGCATATTACTTATCTCCCTGTGCCTAACAAAAATGAATGTGTTCATCTGTAACAAAACTGGTGCTCATGTAAAGTGCTCTGATACCCGATGTCTCTGGTCTAGTTTGAGCTATATAAAACGCTTTAAAAAAAAAAAAAAAAAAAAACAACTAAAAAAAACTTCAAAAAAAATTGTCGCAATCAAGTCCTCAGCTTTTTCAGCCTAGTGATACAAAACATTTCTTGTCCATATCACAAAAGAACAATATTGTTAAGCTAGATGTGAATGGCTAAGAAAGGATGGTCAAAAGCCCCCTTGAATTACTTCATAAAAGTGTTGAATACTTTTTATTACTGGCATTATGTGTGACATAATATTGCTCACAGCCTCATTCCAGTAAAAAAAAAAAACACGTCACATTTGACTCTTCACACACTTTTTTAAAAAATCCTCACACACTTAACACCAAATCATTCTTTGTGAAACATCACTTCCACACTACTCGGCGACAGTTCACATTAGCTATTAAAAAACAGTGGTGAGGGAGAGGTAGAGCTTAAAGACTCAGACTTTAAAAACTCATAGCAGTCCAAGATTCGCTATTCTGCCCATCTCTGGCTGACTTATCACATGTATACCTTTGTGACTTAAGGATCTTCGATCTGTCTTGGACTGCCATAAAATTGTATGTCTTCTCTTCTACCGTACATTTTGTTGAAAACTACAAAAAGGGCTCAAATCCAAATAATATTTTTGATATTTAGCTGCAATTCCTTCCTCTTTAGTACCATCATCCTATTCAGGTATGGGAACAGATGTTCAATTTCCTCAGCCATGCAGAGACCTGGTTTCCTGGCCGCTGCTTTGTTTATCAGTTCTCTTTGTCTAGAAACTCTACCATCAACATGCCAGCCTTTGATTGTAGGTCCCTTGTGCATGAAATTCTCAACTACCCCCTCCATGGAAGCCAATTACACTTTGATAGTTGGGTTGATTTCTGCAGGTCTTTCTGAACTGCCATATATTCTTTAGGTGGCAAGAAGTCCTGTTTATACTTTGTGCTTCTTTTCTTGAGCTCTTTTAGTGAAATGTGGTTGTCCCAGAAACGTCGCACTTCATATAATCAACTTTCCTGCCTGGGAGACAAGACGGACTTGTTTCGACGTACCTTCAGCATGACTGTCTGCTATGCCCTTAAATGTCAGTTCGCCTTCAGGCAAAGTCAGGGAGACAATCACCTGGTGCTGTACTGAAGCAGAACACACTCACGCACTCATGTCACTCAAAGTCTCAGTGGCTGAGTGAAGCCCCAAAGATGGTATGGAAAGAACACTGTCATTTCAGTATGCAGTTGGCTCCACCCTCTCAAAAACTTGAGATGATATGCAGAGAATTGAGCTCTGAAGAAAACTTTGATTGAATGGGATCTGTCAAGGCGCATCCTTTGTATGTTGTATGTTGTCATGAAATCTTACATATTGCTTTGTTAACTAAGAACTACGGCAAGTAATTTCCACTTTCTGGTGTTTGCTGCTTTTGGACTTAAAAGAAACTGTACTTCCACTGTTACTTTTCTGCCTTGTCAAATACCGGATTGAGCAAACCATGGTTGACACATATGATCTGATCCGCTTAATAATTAAATGTCAAGTAGCTTTATTTGTCTGTATTTTGTATGCCCTTGGTCTTTCCTATTTCTTTATCCCTGTTGTATTTTCGGACACTTCGGTAAAATATTTGACAATTTAAATGGTACCTGGGATTGGAATGATGAGGTTTTTAATGCCCTGATCTAGCCATCATATGATATTCTTACAGAGCTGATGTCGACTGGTTTGAGAACATTTGGCATTGTGCTGTTCAGGGAACTCTGGAATTTAAAGAACATGAAAATTAGTTATATGTTATATTTTTGGTTTTGAACAATATGGTTTTACACTTCTTATATATTTCATTTTTTCATTGAAGATTGGAAGTGATGATTGTATGGAACATCTCGAAATAAAGGGCTGTTGTTTGATTAATATCTTACTAACATTAATAAGTATAACACTATCATCTTAGCACTCTTAACATTTTTTAAAACATGTTATATGCAAATTAGGAGCCACCTGTGGTCGCTGAGACAACTGATGTGATCATTTCCCTAACAGCATCCTACTGTGCAAAGTAAAGGAACCAGTAGCATGATCAGTTGATTTCACAATTCTCTATTATTGTTGAAATCATTCACTATTAATTGGATTTATTTTCCTAATGTCTTGCTTCAATTCCCATTTATATTTATGCTGCCTTTCTTTTAGGCTCTGACTGTTTCCAACTCCACCCGGAAAGAGTCCACCGTGGGGGAAACGGTGAACCTGATGTCTGCTGACGCACAACGTTTTATGGACCTGACAAACTTCATTCATCTCCTCTGGTCCTCACCCATGCAGATTGCGCTTTCCATAGTTTTCCTGTGGTTAGAGCTAGGGCCTTCTGTCCTGGCTGGACTGGGAGTGATGGTACTACTTGTACCCATCAATATTGTGCTGGCCAACCTCTCCAAGGGACTACAGGTAAGGAGGTTCTCAAGTTCTAGTACACGTTCTTTCATGAAGCGCGTTGGTGTTTGCCCACTCGTGATATATTACAGCTCCACAAGGCCATGCAAAGTACTCACTAGTCTTGCCTCAACTTTTTACAACAATGGTGAGGATTCCCAAATCTATTTCCAACATATGTGTTACTTAAGCCTTGAAAAATCTGCCATTTTTATTGTACACAATGCTTAATGTGCATTTTGGTTAGACTTGGGCAATGGGAGTAGCCAGTAGTGTACCTGAGAAGTGGCAGGGAAAATGCAATGCAGGCAAGTAACTACCCTCACAATTTAACAGTAATGGGCATTCACAAAGTTTGGGGAAGGGGGTTTCCAAACTTATCTGGGCACCATGTTTACCAATCTCTCCCTAGTTAGAGCATTTATATAGCAGTAGGTGTCATGTTTTTAAATGATTATTTCAGTACATTAAATAACTGAATCTTCCAAATGTAGGATTTAAAAAACAGACGAAAGTGACTTAATGTGCATAAAGTTAGAAAAATACCACAATAATACTCCATAGAGTAAAGTTGTGTAATGTACTCATGTCTTGACTGCTTTATGCAAAGAAATGTATGTGAAAACCACGTAGTTGTAAATGTTTATGAAGCCTGTACCCTTATGCTTTCTATGACTGTCCAGGTAATGCCATTTGCTCTACGTTTTCTACTTTTATTGCAATTCTGCAACACAGTGTTGGGCTCTCTTATTTCTTTATTTCTATCGTTTTATATATTTTGAAAGGTGGCATTGAAATGATAATCAAAAAACACATTGACGTCTGCAGAGAATCAATCCAACAGAGCAATACAGAAACAAAATTGAATGTATACCATTGTACCACAATGCAGCTCAGTAGATAATATTCAGGAATAAAGAGAACTAAACAGCATTGCAAAGCCTAGGATCTTTTGGAAGACAATGTGTTAACGTCTGCTGGAGTTTTCATACTTCAAGCAGCCAGAAATTAGCGAAAAGGATCTTTAAGGTTCACTAAACCTACATTTCAATATGTCAAAAAATTTTCAAACCAAGGATCATGACTACAGGTGAGCCCCATGAATCAGCGCTCCTTAAGGCACCAGTGAAGACAACCTGTTTACTGATGCATGAACTTAAACCACACAAAGCAGGCACCTAGCAGAGGGAGGAGGTGAAGTGTCAACTCTTTATACAGGATTGTGACCATCATATCAGACTCAAAAGTAACATGGGGAAATACTGGGTAAGATGCAAGTCACTAAATCAAGAAGAACCTTTACCAGAGTTCTACGTGGTATCCGGGATAAATCAGTCTATACTGCAGTTGTGTAGTACACCCTGTGCAGAAATCTATACTGAATGAGACACCAACGAGAGGTGGTCAAAAGATCTCCCGGTCATGGAGTAGGCCACTCTCCATTGTTCGTCCGTGAAACAGATGACAGATTGTAGTAGACTAAACATAGTAGGTCTTGCTGCTCAGCCAGAGTGGAATGAGTGGAATGTTGGTGAGTGGTTAGAAATGAGTGTTTGAATGTCTGAGCGTGAGGATCAGTTGTGAACGGGCTGAGCAGCAAGTGAGCTGCTCCTGGTGGGGTCTCCCTCTCTGATATTTACCATCTAGTTTAATAAAGAGATCTTCACATGCTACACCTCGTCTTCCAAGCCTCTCATCTTTTATTACACAGATGCCTTTCCCACCTAACTGTAGGAGAACACAGATCCCCTTCATATTTATCCTGAACTAAAACATGTAAACGTCTCTGATACAAAAAAAATCAGAACCACAGGCAACATTAATGTTTGCCACTACTAGAGCTCTCCGCCTACGCATGCAATAAATCCATTTTTGAAGCCATATGTTGCCATCTTTCGTCCTATTGCGGTCTCTTGTGGCGGCGGCATGGTAGAACAGATGCCCACAGTGTCCTTAGCCCACTGCATGTGGAAATGAGCTATGTCTCTAGTAATTTGCAGCATGGATAGCAAACTGAAGAATTTTCAACGTGTTAGAAGGGGAAAGAAGGGCATATTTTTTTCTACAGATTGCCTTCAATCTGATGATATTGTATGTGCGTGTGTTTTTGTGCTTGCGTCTATGTGTGCTTCTTTGTGCTTGCGTCTGTGCTTGCATGGTTTCTTGCCTAGGAGCCTGCTGGGCTCTGCTGGTGTGAGCCAGTGGTGGTACTGGTGAGGAGGAGTCAGCTTGATCTATACGATAATATCCATCATCCTATTGACATTTAAATTATTTAGGATATTTTTCCCTGGCCGTTCCATAAGATATAGGACAGATCAGCAGACATTTAATCCTGTTTTATGCCAAGCAGCTTGCTGAGAAACCTGGCCCTATGCTGTGACGTCATTTCCTCAGCACCCTGAGTTAGTCATTCATTCAGAGAATATCGTCAGCAGTTCCAACAGCAGGATCCAGTGATATCTGTTTCCACTTACCTTATTGACTTGCGTATGCCCAATGCTTCTACTGCACAGTTAAGCTGTTCTACTTTACATTTGTGGAAATTTAAGAAGGTGCCCGCAAAATCCAGCGGTTCACATTTAGTTGCATACCTAGACTTTCCAGCAGCAGTTGAAGATTCACCTCCTCAAGTAACACTGCCCCAAAACATGTTTGGAACGCTCCTGTCACCTGCCTATCTGTAAACCAAAACTCAGTTGTACTTCTGGAAAACCAACTAGATTTGCACACTACAAATATATCTCTACTTACATGCATAGTCAGTCATAGGATTATATTTAGCCCATGAGCCATATCAGCAGTGCCCAAGAACGTAACAGGCATTTGCACAGATTTTAGCACTGTTCATGAGCTTTGTTGCTGCTCAAGTGGCCTCAGACCTTCGTTGGGCAGTGTACCAAAGGCCCTCTGTGCAGCTGCAAAGTTTGCAGTTGTGTTGTGTGCCCATTGAAGATATGCTCCCGCTGGAGCCATGCTCCCCTTCTACGGGTCTTAGTCTATTTGTTGCAAGTCCTCCAAACCTTGTGATTTGTTTGGTGCTTTACATTCTTCTTAGGTCTCCCCTGAGACATGTGCTGTTGCCTGTGAAACATTGTGTTTTTCTTACAGGGGCTTAGAGATTGCCCATTGCTTACCAGTGGTCGGCTTGATTGCAGTGGTAAAGGGGGGGGGGGGGTTCCGCTCTTACCTGCGGCCATGTGGGGCGCCCCTCACGGGAATCGCCAGCACCTCCCCCACCCCCTCTCTTACATGCAACCGCCAGGCGGCAAACATTGGCTGCCGCGGGGGACACAACGGCTAGGTACGCCACTGCTTCATTGTCACTATCATTTGCTTATTTTTCATACGTTCAAGTAGAATGTACAGAGAATAGAGAGTTAAATCAGGATTTCAATGAAGTAAATTTGCTCTTGGTGATATTGTCGTCAAGTTAATTTATTGAACAGACTCAGACATTTCTTAGTGTTTTATGAGTCAGCCAACCCATGTTTGGTCCCTTTAGAGGCACACAGCCCTGGGACTTTTTCAAGGCCAAAACTTTCAGACCTTCGAAGGTAGAAATATTAGCAAACTATTAAAAAAGAAGAGATGGACTCTCTTAGGTATATGCAGTTCATTCTGGGTCCAATGTTGTCGTGCTAAAAAAAAGATTGTCTTGCTTCTGTTGACAGGAAAAAAAGTGTCATGTCTCTGCTGTCCTTTGGAGAAAGAAAGTGCATTTAAGCTAGGTGGTCCATGTGGCAGCAGGATGATCTTTTTTGCTGTTTGAAAAAGCCTTTGGGGAAGTCAGGTAGTGGTCTTCTGGACCACTGCCTACTTCCCACGAGTTAGGTATTCCGGAGAAGAGCATCCCCTTTACAAATCAGTTTGCATCTCCTTTGAGGTGTTGGTAAATGGTCAATGGTTTGCGGTCATCATACAGAATCACAATTAGGAAAAATGCTCCTTTAATGCGCCTTCCTAGTTGCGATTCGGTCAGGGTCTGTAAACCCATTCTGTGAGTCAGAAATGCTTTTCAGACTCGCCAAATGGGTTTCAAACTTAACAAAACGTGGGGGGTGTGGTCTGCCGAGCAGCTGAATGGCCGCTCTCTGAGTGAGCTCCGCCGGCTAGGGTATTAATCCTTTCAGAAATCTCTCATATAATGCCGTGGGGAGCATGAACCCAACGTCCCTGCGCCCCTTACCTGAGGCAGTTTGTAGAGGTGGCTGGCTCCCGTTCCGCGGCGGCTCTCTGGTGGGGAGGCGTGAGCCCTGCCTGGACCCTGGGCAGGCCTCCGCTTGCGACTGGACAGAGGAGGTGGCGCCTTCCAAAATCGAGCCCGGGGTCTGGCGAGCGCCTCAATCCTGGGGCTGTCTAAGAAGGGAGGTGTCACAGCTACGGCTCCGACTGGCAGGGATCGGAGCGCACAACAGTGAGGAGCGGCGCAGCAACATCCGGTCAGTGAGACGCCTTGCCCCCCTGTGTGTAGTGACGTGCAGTCAGCGTGCTAGTGTTTGTTAGTGTATGTGCTACACTGTGCACCCACCCACCAATGACGTCACTGGTCAGGTGACGCGGTTATAATAAAAGTGGCCGAGCGCACGTGCTTGTGGCCAGTTGCACCCAGTACCCCACTGTGTCTGTGTTACCATTACTTTCCAGCATGCGGGCCTAGCGCCCGACTCTACACTGGCGACGAGGCGGAAGCTGTGCCACGCGTGCCACAGCTCAAAGAAAATTCGTAGAGGAAGGGGGAGAGAGCTGCCTGCCTCGAACGCACCCTCTGCGTGAATGGCGCGACGCGCCGAGAGGCCCACGGGGTGTGTGTTGAGCCCTGGGCCTGCATGCAGATGAGAAGGTGACCGGGAGCCTACCCCATACCTCATGAGCACAGCGTGAGCCGGTCCCTTCGCGGGAGTGCCCTGGGAGAAAACGGACCGACCGGAGCCCAACCGCGTCGGCCGCGATGGAGTGACCCCTGCAAGTGGAAAGGGCATGAGCGGAGCCCACCCGCATGGATAGAAAGCCCATCGGCCGAAGGTGAGAGGCCACAGATGGGGGACCGAGCAAAAGCCACCCTGGTCAATTGGGGAACGTCGAGTGCCCACACCGAACCTGTACTGCCTGCACTGACCGCACCTCCCCCCAGCGACCAAGTGCCGGACGCGCCGCACTGCCAGAGGGCATGGAAGCTTGAACGAAACCGAGCGGGTGCCCACCCCGCATCGGAAGAGCGGCCCACCGCCACAGCAAGCCTAGAAGCCAGTGGGAGCGCACCCCGCATCCGCGGTAACGGTGAGGCCACTGCGTGCCCAGATCAGAACTCTGACCACCACCCAGCGAACTCTGACCCCCATCCCGCGCAGCGTCTAAGGCTGCCGGGGTGGAAAGGAACCAGATGGGAGATAGCAGCGAACTCTGACCCCCACCCCGCGCAGCGTGTGACTGATTGAAGCTGCCGGGGTTAGAAGCGAAGCAGAGGAAAGACTGCGTGCCGCCTGCGGCAGATCGACCCCCCCACCCCCTGCTCAGCCTGTGAAGACTGAGGCCAGCTGCGAGGGGTGCGAAGATTCAAATAATAAGCTGCCCGCAATAACGTGCTGCCAAGGAGCCCTGCCCCTACCCGGGAAATGCAAAGAGCCCCCCTGCAAGAGTAGAGCGTGAGGTTTCCCCATGCGGCAGTGAAGAAGAGATGCGCAGTTAAAGAGCCCCAAGTAAGTACACACGTGCCTGCAAGAGAAGTAAATGAAATGAAGGCACCTACCTGTGGGTTACGAGTGCCTATGCCCAGTGGGGAAAGCAACGCGGGTAGCCGAGGTCACGAGAGGCTTCATACCGGCACTCCCAGAGAAGAAAGTGAAATGCCCAAGGCCGTAGCATAGGTGAAACTGCCGAAGGCAGTCAAAAGAAACCGAAGTAAGGCAGCAGCGCCATCTAGTGGCCAAACAGCAGCAGGACACCCCTAAATAAAAGACTGTGACAGAACGAGGTACACAGTAAGGACTGTGTTGTGAAGTTAGCAGACTAGTGGTTGTGGGTGGAGCTTAGGGGGTGGACAGGAAGAGGAGGGGACGGACAAGGGAAGAGGCAGTTAGAGTAGGGACAGGGAGGACACTGGAAGTATACAATAAAGCTCCAGTAATAATAAGAAATGTGTCGGTAGTTATTTGTAGCAGGATGCTACAACTGGCGACGAGGGTGGGATAGGCATGGTCATAGCCTGCAGAACCCAATCGGAGTGCCCTGTCCCCTGCAGCATCGAGTAAAGAATCTGCTGCCTGGTAGTGCTGCCGCCTGAGGAAAGAGGTCAGCAGCCGGTGACCCTGCTCCCCCCAGCGACTGTCGGAGCCCAGAGGGAGCCACTGGATCGAGTGCTGAAACGCTCAAGAAAAGAAAGCTGTTCGCGCTGGAAGCGCACGTCACGCCCGATGCGTGCAACTTGGCACCCCAATAGAACAGGAGTCGGGAGCCCACTCCGACCCTGTCCAGCACCCCAGATCGAGACCAGGGTCCCCCGACATTGTGGACGCTGTCCCCGAGAGCCCGGTGTCAAGCGCTGCTGAGCGCGCTGGAAACGGAGCCCTGGGCCGTCGGAGGTCGGAAAACCTCACGCCCGATGCGTGAGGTTTGGCATGCCAGCGGAGAAGAAGAGCGGGAACATAGAAAGTAAGGCGGGAGCCCACCCCAACCTCACCTGGTAGCGGCGGTGGTCGAAGAAAAGTGAGCCCTGATGTGTGCTGCCCCCGAGGTTGCCGGCCGGTGAGTCCAGAGTGAGCTGGCAGTGCATGAATCAGGAGAGAAAGCCTCGTGTGTGACTGCAGTGACGGCGGCCATCTTGAAGTCAGGCGCTTGTCAGGACAGACCCCTTGATTATCATAGAGCGGCCATTTTGAAGTCAGGCAAGAAGAGATAAGCAAGCATTGGTTGCAGCAAACAAACAAGCATTGGCAAGAAAAGACCAAACAAACATTGGCAAAGACAAGCAAGCAAGCATTGGTACATGCAAATAAACAAGCATTGGTGCATGCAAAATAAACAAGCATTGGCACCTAAAGGTAAACAAGCATTGGCAAACAAACAAGCATTGGCACCTAAAGTTAAACAAGCATTGATACCCGAAACTGAAAACAAGCAGTGACAAGACAAGCGTCGACGACTAAGTAAATAGCAGGAAACAAACACATCAGTGAGGCAAGCGGGACGCCCCTCGGACAACATGGTGTCTGACGATGAAGCCAATCCACCGCAACTAGGCGACGTCAAGCCCAAGGTTGCAGGTGGATCGCACCTACGAGCGCCCGAGCCTCTCAAAGTGACCACTGGGGGAAGCATGGGTCCCAGTTGGCAAGAATGGCTGGAAGAATTTGAAGACTACATCGAAGGGTCGGAAGTGACTGCGGACAAGAAGAAGTTGATTGCCCTGCGCAACCTGGCGGGGCGGGAAATAGTCAAAATAATCAAAGAACTTCCTGCTGCTGAGGCGGACACCTATGACAAAGTGCGTGACGCACTCAACAAAAGATTTCTTCACAAGAAAAATGTGGACTACGAACGCCATACGTTCCACTCGGCTCGTCAAGGGAAGGAAGAACCCATGAGTACTTTCATGATGCGCCTGCGGAGACTAGCCAAGCATTGTGAATTTGATAATTTCTCAACAGATGCTGCAATTAAGTCACAAATAATAGATGGATGCCACTCCGATCAACTGAGGAGGCGACTATTGAGGAAAGAACATAGCCTAGACGACATAGAGGAGATGACACGAGTCTATGACCAGGCGGAGGAGTATGCCGCTGATATTGAAACGGGACACAAAGGGAGTCACGAACAAGTGCGACGAGTCCACGCCAAAAGCGACAATCGAAGGAGTTCGAGGGACTGACAATGGAGGTCACGCCTGCCCTCCCGTCAAGATCAGTCAAGATACCAGCGGCGAGAGCCATGGAAGAAAGAGAGAAAACCAGAGAGAGTGAGGAAATGTTACAGATGTGGGTATGATTACCCTCATGTGGATAGCTGCCCTGCCATGGGCCAGAGGTGTCGGAAGTGCGGTCGAACTAATCATTTCGAAGCGATGTGTGGGGAATACAACAAGGAGAGACAAAATAGTGCAACCAGGACATCTCAGTCTGACACACGAAACAGCACTTCGAGGACATCCCGGTCCGACACTCGAAGACATCATGCGCAAGCTGTCCAAGAACTGACTGAGCAGTCCTCTGGGTCGTCACACTCCAGCAGAGAGTCACGGCGGTCCAGGTGGGAACGGAGGTCACCGTCCAAGGACTCGAGACCTTCATCCCGAGACTCAGCATACACCATCGAATACCTGAACCTAGCTGCAGATCCGGACCAACTGAAAACGTATCCTCGTTTGGACATCACAGTTGGCAATCATGACACAAAGTTCGTACTAGACTCCGGTGCATCCTTGAACTATATTCCGGTCACCGAATATGAAAGAATGAGTCCACGTCCTCCTCTGACATTTGCACCAGTGAGGGTTTTCACGTGGATGGCAAAGAAGCCACTTCCCTGCCTTGGGAAGTTCTCAACGACCCTCAAGCACGAGGACACAACCATTTCAGCGGTCATCCATGTCATCAAGGGCCCAGAAGCAGACTGTCTGCTGAGCCTTCCGACAGCTGAACGTCTTCACCTAGTGGAAATCCTCTTCAAGGTTAGCGGTAACCAAGATGTGACCCGCCAATTTCCCAGACTATTTCAAGGACTAGGCAAATTGAAAGACTGCCAAGTGCGATTACACATCAATGAACAAGTCAGGCCCATCGCTCAACATCCACGAAGGGTACCGTTCCATCTTCAGGCTGCTGTTGAGGAAGAACTCCAGGATCTGTTAGCTGCTGACATCCTCAAGCGCACGGATGGTCCCACACCGTGGGTGTCCCCAGTAGTCATAGTACCCAAGAAGGGCACGGCCAACAAAGTCAGACTCTGTGTGGACATGCGCCTGCCCAATACTGCAATCGAAAGAGAACGACATCCGGGACCCCATCTGAGCGATATGATCTCCGCCCTCAATGGTGCAACAGTGTTTTCCAAGTTGGATTTAAATAAAGGTTACCACCAGCTAGAACTAGATGTAAAGTCAAGATACATCACCACATTCGCAACCCATCTGGGGTTGTTCAGATATAAGAGACTGAGTTTTGGAGTTTCCTCCGCAGCCGAAATATTTCAGGAAGCCATTTGGCAAGTTATCCAAAACATTCCCAACACGCTTAATTATAGCGATGACATACTTGTATATGGTTCTGATCTACGAGAACATGATATTGCACTCAATCGTGTCTGTCATGCGTTATTGGAGGCCAACCTGACTCTAAACAAAGAGAAATGTGAATTTCATCAGAACACACTAAAATTCTTTGGCCACATTTTCTCAAGCGCTGGCATGAAACCTGATCCTGACAAGATCATGACCCTGAACAACACCAAGAGTCCCCAGGACGTCAGTGAACTCAGGTCGTTCTTAGGCATAGCTAGTTACTGTGCTCGCTACATCAGGGACTATGCGACGATCAGTCATCCTCTCCGCATCTTGACCAAACAAGGTCAACCGTTTGAGTGGACTCCTCAATGTGAGCAATCCTTCAAGGAAATCAAGAAGGCGGTGGAGTCTGCGGATCACTTGTCTTACTTCAACCCACAAAGAAAGACTGAGATAACTGTGGATGCCAGTCCCGTCGGACTCGGTGCCATCCTGGCCCAGTATAATAAAGACTCAGATCAACGTCGTATCATTGCTTATGCGAGCCGCAGCCTGACAGACCCAGAGAGGGCTTACTCGCAGCCCGAGAAGGAAAGCCTTGCCGTTGTGTGGGCATGTGAACATTTTCATGTTTTCATATACGGCAAACATTTCACTTTAATCACAGACCATCAAGCCCTTGTCACCATTTACGGAAACCCACAATCAAAGATGCCCCCAAGGATTGAAAGATGGGGCTTAAGACTACAGGAGTACACATTCACCATTATCCACAAGCCTGGCAAATCGGAAAACCCGGCTGATTATATGTCCCGGCACCCACTTGCATCGTCAGTCTCCAAGTCATCCATCGCGGAAGAATACATACATTTTGTGACTGACCAAGCCCTACCCCCAGCTATCCCCATGGATACCATCCGGGAAAGTACGGCTCAAGACATCGTCCTGCAGAAAGTCCTTCGCAGGGTTCGAAACAACAGGTGGAGACATGACCCTCAGGATGAAGAGACTGATCCCATTATCAAACGAGAAATGCAAGCCTTCCGGCATGTCTGTGGTGAACTATCAGCCACCACTGATGGCATACTACTGCGAGACCAGCGTATCATGATCCCCACTCAACTAAGGCAAGGAGTGGTTGCCCTTGCACATGAAGGGCATCGGGGGATCGTGTCGACTAAACGTGCGCTACGGGAACGAGTATGGTTTCCCTATCTGGATCAACTGGTAGAAGACACTTTGAAAGACTGTCACCTCTGTCAGCTCACCAGCAAGAGTGATCCTCCAGCACCACTGCACATGACCACGTTGCCCCCGGGAGTATGGCAGGAGATCGCCATTGACTTCTATGGACCCCTGGCATCTGGCAAATATGTGTTGGCCATCATTGATGAGCATTCTCGCTATCCCATGGCATACTTTGTACCATCCACAAATGCCTCTAGTACCATCAAAGTCCTTGATGAAGTCTTTGCCACATGGGGTGTTCCCACGAAGGTGAAAACGGACAATGGACCCCCTTTTAACGGGCAAGACTTTGCAGCTTTTGCGAGACACCTGGATTTTCATCATCGCAGGATAACACCTCTCTGGCCTCAAGCTAATGGAACAATCGAGAGATTCATGGCCACACTCAAGAAGACTTTTCAACATGCTACTACGGAGGGCAAAGATCTGCAAGTGGCTCTCAATGAGGTTCTCCGAGCCTACAGAACAACCCCTCACGCAACGACTGGGCAGTCCCCGGCGACACTCATGCTAGGACGCCCCATGAGGAATCGCATTCCAACGTGGGAAGGGGCCTTGCATACGCCATCGCCCGCACGAGACCATCAAGAGATGGTGATAACGGACAGACGCAATAAGGACAGAATGAAGTCATATGCCGACCGCCGGAGTAGAGCGAGGTCACTGTCCTTCCATGAAGGGGACCGTGTTCTCGTCAAGCAAGAACAGCAAAGGAAGACCGACTGCCTATTCAAGGATGAACCTTTGCTAATCACGAAAAAGAAAGGAACAATGCTGACTGCGGAATCGGAGCATCGGCGAGTCACGAGAAACATTTCGCATTTCAAGAAGTTATCACGAGACACCACCGGAACCGTGGTGAGTGAAATGGACACTCCCAGTTCAGAAGAACCACGTTCAGATGATCGTGATACCACGGGTCCTGTCCATGAGATAATGAACAATGCTGGTCCGAGAGCTAGGTCACCACGACCTCATCGCGACACACGTCCACCCAAAAGACTCATTGAAGAAATGGACTGAGAAGCCAGTATGTTTGTTTTGTTTGTTACAAAGGGGGGAGATGTTGTGAAGTTAGCAGACTAGTGGTTGTGGGTGGAGCTTAGGGGGTGGACAGGAAGAGGAGGGGACGGACAAGGGAAGAGGCAGTTAGAGTAGGGACAGGGAGGACACTGGAAGTATACAATAAAGCTCCAGTAATAATAAGAAATGTGTCGGTAGTTATTTGTAGCAGGATGCTACAGACTGCACCAAATTGAATGAGATAGTAGGCAACAGTGTGCCAAGAAGAAAGCTGCAGCAACAGGGACACATGCTCGCGCCTGCCTGACACTAGTGCCACAGCTGGTTATCCAAAGCAGCCAAGTCCCACACAAAAGGAAGTAGTAGCAGCAACAACACAAGACCAGCAGTTGGCTGCACAACAGGATGGCGAGACAAAGAACACTACGAGTGAGAAAACTGAAACGCAACACGAGGACACAGTGAATACTGCCAAGCATGAGAGTTGAGACACAGCAGCGCAAGACTGGCGCAATGACGCCCCACAGCAGCAAGAAAAACAAAAGAGCGACCTAAAGTGTGACGCTGCCAGGAACTGCGGAAAAGAAGAGGAGGTGACGCCTGATGGCCACAGGTGGTCACCACAGCGGCAACCAAGGCACCAGAGCCTATGCCACCAAGAGGACACACAGTGAATTCCTGAGGATGTGCACATTGAGTAAGTAAAGAAGCACACATTCCAAGGAGCAATGGTACCCTGAAGGTGTACCACATACAGTACGAAGTGAAGCACAAACTTGCGACCGACAAGCAAGAGGACACAGGTAGTCACACGACGTGACTAGCCCTGCCAAGGTAGCCTGGAAAGGCCGTGAAGAAAGAACTACGACGTAGAGATGCTAGGAGCGCGTCCTCGGAGACCTGTCGGAAGGTCACAGGGAAGATGCTTTGTAGGAAAATCCCAGCCAGAAGCCAACCAGCCAGATGGTCCCCCAAGCAAAGAAGCCAACTAGCCAGATGGTCGCCCAAGGAAAGAAGCCGACCAGCCAGATGGTCGCCCCAGCAAAGAAGCCAACCCATGGGAAGGTTGCGAAAGGAGGTGACCGAAGCAGAGGTCAGCAAGAATCAACATAACAAGAGGTCCGACAGGTGGACTGAAGGTAGCCTGCCAGAGATCGGCAGAGTGGACTGGCAAGAGGTCCAAGAAGTTCAACTAAGACGTGGTCCGCGAACATGGACCAACGAACTTCGACATCACAAGTTAACCGAGAAAACCAGAAAGTGAAGGGAAGGTCGCCACACGAACTCTGGCGGTCCGAGTAAAAAGAAGACCGTGTCCTAGGACTAGGACAAGACCGGGAAGACGCGTGCAGAGGGCGCGCGCTGCACGAGGAAGCCCGGCCAGAGAAGATGAAAGGAGATCGCCCCAGGTTACGTCGCGGCGGAAAAGGGAAGAAGGAGGAAGACCAACTGGGAACGTGTGAAGAGGTCTGTGGACGGGACCAAGGAGGAGTCGGATGATATCGAAAGGAAGAAAGGTGCGACGCCTGGTCCGGTCAGCAGAAAATAAGCAAGCGTTGTCCTAGGGGTAGGACACAACCAAGGAGACACATGTGGAGTGCACGCCACATGGAGATGGCCTGGATGGGGAAGATAAGAGGAAAGGGACCGACCACGTCGCAAAAGGAAAAGCGAGAGAAGAAGGGAATTGAGTGGCATGGCGCCACCAGAAACAACAACGTCCAGGGAGAAGAAAAGAGGTGTGACAAGTTAACACACACACCGGAAGAGAAGGTGACATGTGCTGGAACATCGGAGTGCATCGGAGCACAAAGCCTGGGAAGAACATCAGCAGCACGGAGCAAAGAAGTCTACCGACGAGGACTCCATCCCCAAGGCGATCGCAGGTGGGAGCAGGCTGGACTATTAGCAACACCTACCTCTGGGGTTGAGTGGAAGATTGGATGGCGAGAGTGCTCAGGCATCCGGAAACAAAGGAACTGACCACTCCACACCAGCTCGTGGAAATCCAAGGGGCAGAGGCCAAAGGGACTCTGGGATCAGCAGATCCCCGACGAGAGATAGATCCACAGCCGCACATCTGAAGGTCCCAGAAGGGGGAAGACCTCACATGCAATGACAGGAGTCACAGAACACAACCCTTCAGGTGGAACGAAGGACAAAACGGTAAAGCTCGTAGCTCGTTCCACTCACGACCCGAAGGCTATGGTGGAGCAACACGACAGAAAGCACCAGTCCCGTGGAAGCCTGGCAAGGAGGGCCTCCTGGCCATCCTGTGAGAGAGGAACACTGGCAAGAGGGGCATCCTAGTCAGAGGGATGTTAGGACCTACTCCTTTCATTGGCAGGCACTTCGAAAGCCTGCCCGAAGACACCACAAGAACCAGGACTGAACGGCGGAAAAACAACACCTAGCCATCCACCATCTCTCCAGCTGATGGTTGTCACCACAAGAGCGAGGCAGAGCATGACTGCTGGGCAACGTCCAGTTACAGAGCCAAGTGGAGGTCGGACCCGCCGAGCACTCCTGAACTGTGCCACCGTAAACTGGTAGTCCAAGCTGCTGTTTTGCCAACATAGCGATTCTGCAAGTAGCTGAAGAGACTTAGCGGAAGTTTCAGCGATTGTATTTTTGTGTTTCATTTTCCTCCCACAGGTTTCGGACTTTTTCCGGGGTTTTGATTTTTCACCAAGTTTGGGAGGGATGTAGTGACGTGCAGTCAGCGTGCTAGTGTTAGTGTATGTGCTACACTTTGCACCCACCCACCACTGACGTCACTGGTCAGGTGACGTGGTTATAATAAAAGTGGCCGAGCACACGTGCTTGTGGCCAGTTGCTCCCAGTATCCCACCGTGTCTGTGTCACCATTACTTTCCAGCATGCGGGCCTAGCGCCCGACTCTACACTGTGGATGTGGGCTGCTGCTGGCGGTGCGGTGTCGGAGCGGAGGGCGATGAGTGAGGGCCCCGGCCCCGGCCGCCATTTTGACGCCCTCGCGTTTGGAAGGGTGCGGGCCTCCTGATGGGATCGGGGATGGTGCTCTGCCGTCCCCCTGATGCTGAATCACGGTGCCGCTCGCTTTGGAGTCTTGGACGCTGTGTCTGTGTCAGCTGTTTGGAGCCCCGGTATCTGAAGCCGTGTGGGAGAGAGACCTGCTGCTGTTCAGGAGGACGGGACTGCGAGGCCCACCAGGCTGTGCGTGAGTCATCCAGCACACCTGCCGCCTCTTCCCGCGTCTCCGCCCCCCTGCTCTGAGCCCTTTGAAAACTCCTCGCGGCCTCCGCTCCGCGGGAGCCGCTCGCTTTGGAGTCTTGGACGCTGTGTCTGTGTCAGCTGTTTGGAGCCCCGGTATCTGAAGCCGTGTGGGAGAGAGACCTGCTGCTGTTCAGGAGGACGGGACTGCGAGGCCCACCAGGCTGTGCGTGAGTCATCCAGCACACCTGCCGCCTCTTCCCGTGTCTCCGCCCCCTAATTTATGCCCAGTATAAGACCAGGAAGCATAACGCGTTAGCGGGACGCGTGTGCGGGACGGATCCCGGGACGAAGCCCGGACTAAGGGCGGACCCTCTGAGACCCTCCGAGAACCGAGGAGACCGGACTGGGCATATCCATTTGTTTGCAGGTACTGACTGCTTCTGAAATTTCTGTTACACCACCGCCAATTACTTTGCCAACTTCTCCCTATTACCTACAGATGGCCACCATTAACATTGAGCAACCCATGCAGGATAAACAGGGTTTGTTGCTTAATGGGACTTTGGATAATTACTTTCCTAAATCATCACCTGATATTGCTAGGGAGATTGTCTTGGTGGAGCGGCGGACAGATCGCCGCCGTTCCGTGGAAAGTATAAAGAATGGGTCTGTTTCATTACCTCTAACTCCCGCGATTGGACCTCTTGACACTGTTACTGGTATAATAGCCAATGAGCCGATTCTCATATTGGATAGCCTACTCCCGGAAGTAAACATGGCTGTACTGTCCCCAGATACCGTATCCAGGGCGGACACGATTGGCCTGCCTGTAACACCGATCGCAAGTAGTTTAATGACACCGAAGGGAGATGTTCTACCACAACTGCATGCAGCCCGTAATAAGGCCAAAAAATTGCCACTCACGGGGAAAATTTATGGTCCGCCGCCGAACAAAAAACGTCGGAAAAGGTGGGATCCGTTGCAACCAAAATTGAGCTGCTCTGACTTTGGTTAAAAATTAGTTATGGTTGTTAAGAATCCCTGTGTTGCACAATCAGATTTAGAGGGGATCCATACCATATCTACATCCTCAGCCATACCTAATACACCTGCAGATAAGGAGGACAGTATGGACACTAGTGTGATCGATGATGTTCATATTGAGAACAAGGGTCCTGTGTCCCTACTTGATATCGAGAACCTGATAAAATCTTACTCTGCATCTATTTTGGAGAGGTTAATGGAAGTGGAGTGTAGACTGTCTAAAATCGAGAATGCATTGGTCAAAAAAGACCTTGTAGGCCATAAAGGTGTTATCAATGTAGCCAGTCAAGCATCTAACAACGCACCACAAATCTTGTCATCTAGAGTCCATCCACCTCCATCTACTTCCCCTTGTACTGTTCCTATCCCTTCCTTAATTACATCTGCCTCTAAATCTATGGGGAATACAGTATCAGCCATTGTACATCACCATGTATCCCCCAGACCACCTCAATTAAAAACTGCTGATCAACTGTTGGGTAATGTCACAAATAAAACTAGTGATAATACATCTAAATGTACTGGTAATTCATCTAATCCAGTTCTGATAAATCCAACAAGGGAGGCGAGGGAAACTAGACACACCTGGGGGAAATCAAAAAGGGTTCCGTTGCCCGAACTTCCACCAGAGGCAGTACCCTACGTGGTAGTTCTAACAGGTGTGCCGGTCCTTGAACAAAATAAGAGGGAGGGTTTTTTTCAATTGAAAAATAAGATAACGCATTGGCTGAGAATGCATAGGCCAATCGCAAATCATATCAATGGGGAAATAGTTCATGTCCGTCGCCTTGAATGGTTGGGGGGCAGAACCAAAGACATCGATGGTGACGTGGTGGTTGTGAATTTCAGGGATCCCAATGCGGAACATTTTATTTTGAACTGGCAGACAGGGAGTTCCAATAACACTATAATTCCAAGACCCCTAACGTATTTTTATCCAAGGTCAGTGGTGTTTCCATCTCAGTATCCCCCTTCACACTGTATAACCCAAACTCAGCCACCTAATTACCCTCTTGTACAGAATGTTGGGAGTAATCAATATGTCCAGTATCCCCCGATTCAACAGAGTACGAGAAGTACGCATTATGCCCCTTGCCCTGTGTCAGCCCCAGACCCCCTGGGATGGAACTACGTTCCACTTAGAAATCAAAGTTTTCAAAATAGGAGGATGGACCATCTAAAACCTTTCACACCACTTGAAACATCAAATCGATTTGATGTTTTCAGTGGCCTTGATAACTGCGATTGAAGTTTCCCGAACGGGGGGGATGAGGGAAGAGACATAAGGAATCCCACTGTTCTGGGAGCTGTAAACGAGCATAATTCATCGCCAACTCTAGTATCCCGATTCCCGGTTAAAACTGTAATTTTTGACACAAATATTCCTGAAGAACTGGCAGAACCAACACGCACTTTAAGTTACTTACCTTCCGAGGGAATATCCTCGGCAACCCAATTGGTGATACACGCTGGTGATAAGACGCCAAGGGTCAATATTGCCATGCCCTCTGTACTTGGGGTGCCGGTTAACCTGGTTTGCTGGAATATAGCCGGGGTTGCTAGCAATTTGAGGGATCCCGAGTGGGCTACTTTTATTGAATCCTTTGATTTTTGCTTACTCCAGGAAACATGGGCTGTTGATACTCCCCACAGGGTAGGATATAAGACCTATGGTATTGGGGCTACCCCCTCTAGAAGTGGAAGGTCGTCGGGGGGTCTCTTGATTTGGGTAAAAATCAATCTAAAGGTTAATATTGAGGTGATAGACGTGAATTCTGTAGATATCCTAGTATTAAAAATAACAACCTCCAATGGGAATAAATTATTCCTAATAAATATCTATAATAGGCCAACCTCCTCTTCAAAGGAATCTTTAACTGTTTCTAAGCTGGATTGTTTTTTGAGAGGGTTGGATCCTAGGGAGGATTTGGTTATTTTGGCTGGGGATCTGAATTGTAACTATGAGCCTGTTTCGGGCCTAAGTGAGATTTTTGAGGAAGAAGATCAGGCAAATAAAATCCCCTTCCTCGGGAATATTAAATCGGTTAAATGTTCCACTTTGGCTCTCCAGCTGATCAATCTATGCACAGAGCACTTCCTTAGGGCTTGTAACGGTCGGTTACCGTCTGACATCCTAAAAAAACCAACCTTTAGCAGGAACACCTATAAGAGTAATTTGGACTTTGTGATAGCTTCCATCCCCCTTTGGTCGTATCTTATAGATCTCGAAATAATGGAGAGGGCCGAAAGCGATCATTTTCCCTTAAATTTGACCTTGGATGTTGCACTATTTAGTGATCCCCTTTTACCACTCTCATCTGAAGAATGTGTTGGCGACAGTAATGAGATCCATATTAGTAACAACAGGAGATCGCTAAAATGGCCATTTATTTTGGATCATAGTGATATTCTTTGCGACATATACTCACTTTTTGCTGGGTCCTTTGCTTCATACTTAAGTCTAACTCCTGAGGAGGAAGCAAAAACCCACTTTTTGACTATACATCAGGAGTTTTTTCTTAAATTAAAATCATTGGTAACAAAAATGCCTAAAAAAACCCAGCAGAAGACCAAGAATCTGTCTCACAGTAAGCCTTGGTATGACAGATCCTGTAGAGAGTCCAAGAGGGAACTGTTAATTGCGATTAAATCCAAGTCGCAATTGGATGTACAAAAAGCTAGAAATAACTACAAATCTGTGCAAAGGACATCAAAAATTGCGTGGGAGGAAGAGAAATGGGCGGAATTGTTGTTAGCCGCAAGATCACGCGATACTGTAGCTTTTTGGAGGTTGGTAGCAAATGGGAATAATGTAGGAAGGGTGGTTAAGGACACCTTTCTAGATGAGCAAACTTGGGTAACCCATTTCACTAACTTGTATAGGAAATATGATGATCCTCACACAGCATCCGTCACAGTAAGTTACGAAACTCCAGCAGACCCGCTTGTTTTTACCTTGGGGGAAACAGAGCTGGCTATAAGCCAAGTAAAAACTGGGAAAGCTCCAGGTTTGGACAAAATTCCTGGGGATCTTTACAAGCATGACTTAAAAATATGGGCACCCTATATCAATTATCTGTGCAATAAATTATCATATAGCTTAGAATTTCCTGAAAGTTGGAAGGGAGCTGAAATTGTTTTAATATATAAAAAAGGAGACAGGAAGGATCCCTGTAATTATCGCCCAATAAGCTTAATGGACATCCTTCAAAAATTTTACTCACGCCACATTTTAGTACGAGTGAGTAATTGGTTGGATGAAAATTTATTTTTGACTAAATTTCAAGCCGGGTTTAGAACAAAAGTCAGCACTATAGATCAGTGTTTTAGATTCTGCTGCCTCTATTGGAAGTACGTAAAGATAAAAAAGGCCCATCTATATGTTGCCTTTGTTGACTTAAGGGCAGCATTCGATTTGGTCCCACGTGATCTTCTGTGGAAAACGCTGAGTGCAGTGGGCATGCCAAACAATATAGTAGCCCAGATTATAAAATTACATGAAGGGAACTTTGCAAGAATTAGATGGGGTCCAAATGGCGAATTATCACGAAAAATTCCAATTGAACGTGGAGTTCGCCAAGGATGCGTCCTGGCCCCCACGCTTTTTTCTATTTTTGTGAACGATATTCCCTCATACTTAGAAAGATGCAAAAATGACGCACCTAAATTGAACGGCGAAAGGGTAGCATCTCTATTATTTGCTGACGATACTATTCTGATATCCCAAACAAAAAATGGCTTACAGATTTTATTGAATACTTTTAACGATTATTGTAGTCAAAAGGGGCTAGAGATTAATGTAAAGAAAACAAAATACATGGCCCTAAACCCAACCAAACCAGACAAGGGTTGTCTAACTTTAAAAGGAATAAAGTTGGAATCAGTTCCTCATTTTTCATATCTAGGGGTGACACTAGATTCCAACTTCACCTGGAAAGCACAATTGGAAAAAAGCAAACTGCTATTTGCTCAGAATGTCAAACCAATACTTAGAGAGCAAAGCTTAAGCACTAGTAAAGCGGTGTTTCCAGTAATGGAACTTTTTAAATTCAAAGTTCAAGCATCAGTGCTTTACGGTGCAGAACTATGGGGGTCGGGGTCCAAGGAGACCTTCAGCGTCCAAGATAATAATTTCTTGCGAAGCTTGGTAAGGGTTCCGAGAGGAACACCACTAGTACCTCTGCAATTGGACCTTAATTTTAAAAGAACAGACCATCATGTTCTTATCAGACCGCTTATGCTATGGGTAAGATTGTGGCATGTCCCTGAACTTCAAGCATATAGAGAAGGGCTGATAGAGATCATGGCGCTGGACAGCCAGAAAAAAATCCCATGGCTTAGACATGTTAGTACTTGGTTTAAAAACATAGGTCTGAAACATTTTTGGGAGAACCCGGAGTTGTTACCATCTAACCCCAAATTAGTCCTGAAAAGAGCCTTTTGGTCCCATGTAGCAAATATGACTGTAAATACCATAATTAGTGGCTCATTAGTTTCAAAATTTCTAAATTTTAAGGATGAACCCTTTTATGAGACCTTTATGGACGAAATAGAGCCTCCACTTGCCAAAACATTATTTTTAAAGTTTAGATATGGTAATCTTTTAATAAAATCAACTTTGGCTCGTTGGGCTAGGAACCGTGATCCATCTTCCGAGGCATTGGACGAAGTTTGCTCATTTTGTGAAAATAATCAAATAGAGAATGAGCAGCATATTCTTTTCTTCTGTCCCTTGTATGGTCAAGAAAGAAAAAGATGGATCAAACCAATATGCCTATTACTAGGCCTGAGGTCCTGCCCTCAGGCTCTGAGAATCCTAACTACAAACACTTCACAACAGATAACATTTAGTGTTAGTAGATTTTTACTTTATATCTGCTACCGCAGGAAAAAAATGGGCCATCAGCTGTAACCGAGTTTCCTTTATTTATGTACTTGAACTAGGGACTGAATTTGCTTTCAATAGCACCACTTAACTGAATTTGCTTTTAGAATTACTGAGGTGTCCTCCAGTCTCATATGATTCTATTGTCATGCTCCAAGTGTCTTTCAACATGTGTTGCACAGCTATTTAGAATGTGTTTAATATTTTAATTGAATCCGATTGTTTTTATTGAATTGTAATGTTTAAATTGTTCTTTTATGGCGTAAAGCCGAAATAAAGATTTGAAATGAATCACTGTGAGCGGATCCTGAGCTGAGGACTGTGGTGGCGGAGGCGTCCTGGAGGAGAGCGATATCTGCCCCCCTGTGCTGGACGCTGGGGGGAGGCTGCAGGTGAGCACGAGCGAGACTGAGCACTAAGAGATTCCTGCTCACCCCTGAGGTGCTCTCCTGCCACGAGAGCCTGACGAGACACTTCGTGGTGTGGTCATGAGAGCCCCCCCCCCTGAACGCTGTCTGTATTTCCATCTTGCACCCCTGCTGCACTGTTGCAGACAGCTGTGGCTTGAATGAGCGACGGGTAGCACCTAGAGGCGAGGTGAGCTGCCTTTCCATTCCTGGCCACTTACCTAAGGTATTGCACAGTGCCTATAACTAACCTCCTCTGCTGAGCTGGTGTGCCTGGAGGGCCCTTCTTGGTCGGAGGATCGGACTTGGGGGGTTCTCTCTTGTTTGCTGTGAACTGCGTGGTGTTTGGTGGCTGCCCCTCCTGTCCTATCTGGCCACTGCGACCCCGTGCTGGGATTGTGGTATGTGGAGCTGTACTAGAGGCCCCTAGTCGCGCCACCTGGGCTTGGGGAACTGGTGGCTGAGAGCCCTCACAGTGTGATTGGAGTGGGAGCCCCGAACCTACCTCCGGGTTGGATTGGCCTACGCCCGGTTGATTCACCATGGGTAAACCAGACACCAAACAACTCAAGATTACCTTTGACAAATGCTCCACGCGCCAGAATGATCCGTCTTCAGGGGCACAGTCGGAGGAGCAGCAGGAGGACCACTTGGAGGATCGGGGGGAGGACTTGTGCACCCTCATGCTGGAAATGCGTTCTAGCCTACGAAACATCGACTCAAAGCTAGACACCCTAACCACGCAGCTGGACTCAGTGAAGGCCCAGGTGACTGTCCACGAAACTCGACTAGACGTATTGGAGAACCGGCAAACCTAATTTCACGAGTTCCACGTGGAAACCAAAGAGCAATTGCTACATATGGACAAGCTCCTGGGAGTAATCCGTGCAAAGAACGATGATTTGAAGGCGAGGTCCCAGAGGAATAACCTACGAATTCTCGGAATTCCGGAGACGACTGTGATCACCAAGATGGAAACCTATGTGGCGGGCCGCCTCCATGCATTGTTCGATCCTCACCTGTCCCAGGTGTTTGTGATGGAGAGAGCACACAGGACTTTGGGTCAAAAGCTTCCGGTGTAGGCGCCTCCGAGGCCGATCTTGGCCAAGCTGCTGAATTACCAAGACGGGGACAACATCCCGCGAATGGCGAGAGCGAAGGGTCAACTTTCTCATCAAGTTAACAACTTATCGTTCTACACAGACTTTATTCCTACTGTTCAGGCGGCGAGGAGTGAGTTTTTACCAGCCAAACAGATTCTTCTCCAGGCGCAAATTCCCTACTCGCTACTTTACCCTGCTAAATTAAAAGTTTCCCACGAGGGCACTGCGCATTATTTCACTGATGCGAAATCGGCCCAAAATTTGCAAAACATGTCGGAGGTAAGAAGGGTAAAGACACTCGTAGAGCTGCGGCATCGGGAACTGGTCAACTTAATGATAACGATTGATTGATGTACTAATATGCTGGTCGTCTGAGATGCCTATCTGCTGTTGTGTTGCACTGTATGTTCACTCTTATTGGAGTTATAATGTCCTCAGAGTCCTTGAACTGTATTCTATTTTTATTGATTTTTTTTCTTTGACAGAGGGGCATTTTAGGGGTGTCGGGGAGGGCTGGTACCGGGCACTGCAGAATGCCTAGCCACCCTGTTTACTCAGGGGTGCACACTGGTGCTACTACGCCCCCCATGGGAGATCTCCCTTATGTTATTCACAGTTTGTTCTGCTTTGTGTTGTTGGGTGGGGTATTCCACAACCTGATTGGGGGGTTGGAGTGGGTGGCGGGTTGGGGACGAGGGTTGTTTGTTTGTTGTATGTCAGTATGAGAACTAGCAGCTTGTCAGATTGCACGGTTTACATTTGGATTCATGTGCAGATGATTTTCCTCCTCCCCGGAAATGAGTCTTTCTCAGGTATGCACAGGCTAGACCGTTAAATTTGTTGATAGGGAACATTAGAGGGTTAAATGATTGTCGAAAAGCCAGACTTGTGCATGCTTATTTATCTACAAAAAACAACAGTGTCTAACCCAGGTTGGTGTGGAGTGCAAAAAAACGATGGATTTAGGCCCAGATCCTTGTACTGGGGTGAATGTATGACATTGTTCTGCATTCTGTCCATCAACTGTGTTTTTTGCAATTTCACCCCGAGTGGGCTGGGGATGCTCAGACGTGAGTCCCAGGCTCTCCACACCACTGGAGTCAAGCTATCCAGGCTGGTGAAGGCTGATAGCCAGAAACCGGTCCTTGGATGCTTGATTCCGGTCTAAGAAAGACATGGCTTGGTAGTTCGGACTGGACTGTTCCCATGAGGCACAGGGTCAGAGCTGATTTGCATATAGCCAGTGTCTAGCCCAGGGTGGTGTGGAGTGCAAAAAACGATGGATTTAGGCCCAGATCCTTGTACTGGGGTGAATGTATGACATTGTTCTGCATTCTGTCCGTCAACTGTGTTTTTTGCAATTTCACCCCGAGTGGGCTGGGGATGCTCAGACGTGAGTCCCAAGCTCTCCACACCACTGGAGTCAAGCTATCCAGGCTGATGAAGGCTGATAGCCAGAAACCGGTCCTTGGATGCTTGATTCCGGTCTGGGAAAGACATGGCTTGGTAGTTCGGACTGGACTGTTCCCATGAGGCACAGGGTCAGAGCTTATTTGCATATAGCCAGTGTCTAACCCAGGGTGGTGTAGAGTGCAAAAAAAAAGATGGATTTAGGCCCAGATCCTTGTACTGGGGTGAATGTATGACATTGTTCTGCATTCTGTCCATCAACTGTGGTTTTTGCAATTTCACCCCGAGTGGGCTGGGGATGCTCAAACGTGAGTCCCAGGCTCTCCACACCACTGGAGTCAAGCTATCCAGGCTGATGAAGGCTGAAAGCCAGAAATGGTAGTTCGGACTGGACTGTTCCCATGAGGCACAGGGTCAGAGCTGATTTGCATATAGCCAGTGTCTAACCCAGGGTGATGTGGAGTGCAAAAAACGATGGATTTAGGCCCAGATCCTTGTACTGGGGTGAATGTATGACATTGTTCTGCATTCTGTCCATCAACTGTGTTTTTTGCAATTTCACCCCGAGTGGGCTGGGGATGCTCAGACGTGAGTCCCAGGCTCTCCACACCACTGGAGTCAAGCTATCCAGGCTGATGAAGGCTGATAGCCAGAAACCGGTCCTTGGATGCTTGATTCCGGTCTGGGAAAGACATGGCTTGGTAGTTCGGACTGGACTGTTCCCATGAGGCACAGGGTCAGAGCTGATTTGCATATAGCCAGTGTCTAACCCAGGGTGGTGTGGAGTGCAACAAAACGATGGATTTAGGCCCAGATCCTTGTACTGGGGTGAATGTATGACATTGTTCTGCATTCTGTCCATCAACTGTGTTTTTTGCAATTTCACCCCGAGTGGGCTGGGGATGCTCAGACGTGAGTCCCAGGCTCTCCACACCACTGGAGTCAAGCTATCCAGGCTGATGAAGGCTGATAGCCAGAAACCGGTCCTTGGATGCTTGATTCCAGTCTGGGAAAGACATGGCTTGGTAGTTCGGACTGGACTGTTCCCATGAGGCACAGGGTCAGAGCTGATTTGCATATAGCCAGTGTCTAACCCAGGGTGGTGTGGAGTGCAAAAAAACGATGAATTTAGGCCCAGATCCTTGTACTGGGGTGAATGTATGACATTGTTCTGCATTCTGTCCATCAACTGTGTTTTTTGCTTATTTATCTAGGCATAATATTGATATCTGTTTGCTTCAAGAGACGCACCTAAATATTGTACCGTCTCCGAGGCTGTGCAACCGCAGATGGGGGTGTGTATACTCGTCCATATATTCTAATTATGCTAGAGGGGTGACTATTCTGATCAGGCAGGGGTTGAACTGGCGGGAAGGGGAGGTGCACGGAGACCCTGAGGGCCGATATGTAATTGTTTGTGGGGTGCTGGAGGGCATGCCCCTGGTAATCACTGCCATTTATGGCCCTAATACAGATTCCCCTGATTTCTTCTACAACGTCTGGGCTTGGATTAAGATGACAGGCTGACACTGTACTGTGGGGTGGAGGTTACAATGCAGTACTTAATGATGCCATGGATAGGAGGGGGGTGACTAGGGCCTTACACCCGGACGCGAGCGATGCCTTGCAGTCCGTTGTTGCCGAGGGGAACCTGGTCGACATCTGGTGCAATAGACACCCATTGACACAGGAAGGCACATGCATTTCAGACCATTACAGTGCATGGTCTCGTTTGGACTTTCGGTTAATTACTAGGGATTCCGCAGCCTGGATTGCAGATATTTCGCATCTGCCCTGCACACTTTCCGACCATGCACCATGTAGGCTACAGTTGTTGATCCCGGGATCCCTGCCCCGTGCATTCACCTGGAGACTCCCGCCAAATGATTGCTGGACGAGACCTTTAAGGAGGAGATAATTGGGTATAGTAGATTACTTTGCGAGCAATGAGGGCTCTGTTGCTACTGAAGCCTCGCTTTGAGAGGCCTTTTTAGGTGGTGATCAGGGGCCAATGCATTGCACGACAGGCGGGAGTATTAAAGGCGATTTGAGGTACGCTGGCCTCTTTAGAAGCTAAGATTAAAGCACTGAAGGGCACATTTTACTCTACGAATGATCCCCCAAACCGCACAAACACTAAAACTGTTGTTGTTAGACTATGCGGACGAGGCACAGTGCAAAGCAAAGGAGGCTTGTAGATACGGCGAGGGGGACAGGCCGGGACGCACACTGGCAGGCATGATTAGACCATCTAGATCGGCATCCTTTGTACATGAAGTGTGTGGCGCACAGGGAGACATGGTTTGAGGTCATGAAGGAGTTTCTGGCGAGTTTTTTGCTTTCTGTTCCAAGTTGAATGCGACTACACAGGGGACCTGTACTGACAAACTTAAAGCATTCCTTGGCACAATAGCGCTAGTTTGGTTCAACGATACCCACGGGGTATACATGGACCTCCCTTTTACGGTGGAGGATGTGGTTCAAGTTATTAAAAGCTTACCCCTAGGGAAGGCTCCAGGCCCTGATGGCCTCACTACTGCCTTTTATAAGGCGTATGCTGAAGAATTGGCGCCTAGGCTGCTGACTGTCTATGAAGAAGCATTGGAAGAAGGGGTGCTACCACAGACCATGAGGGAGGCAACGATTTTAACACTCCTTAAACCTGGGAAGCCTGAGGAGGAACTGGACGCCTATCGCCCCTTGTCCATGATAAATGCGGACGTCAAAATATTGGCGAAGCTGATTGCTAATCGATTACAACCGCTCCTCACCATGATTGCACTGCCAGATTAATCTGGATTTATTCCGGGCAGATCCACATATCATAATTTAAGGACCATTTTTTTGGTGCTACAATATTGACATCCTAGTGAGAAGGCCGCAGTGGTCTTCTTAGACGCAACAAAAGCGTTCGATACGCTCGAATGGTCTTACCTCTTCTCCATTCTAGGACGTATGGGGTTCAGTCCGCTCTTTTTGAGCCACATCAAATTGCTGTACTCCGTGCCTATGGCGTGCGTGCAGGCGAATGGCCTAATGTCCGATCCATTGCCGATTTCTAGTGGCACCAGGCAGGGATGTCTGCTGTCCCCTCTATTTTTTAGGTCTCGGGCCTAGCGTACACTGCGCAGCAGTGTCGCGCAGCCAGAGTCCTTTTCCTGGTGTTTTGAAAATGGATCTGGAAATTCCACGCAGCTCGTGCGTGTTATTTCCTAGGTCCATTTTCATTGGCCTTTGCGTGCGTGTACTTTTAAAACAGAACACGCAATAGGCAATGGGTGGTCGCATAGCTCCGCCCATGGCCTATTGGTGTCTGTTACGTGCACCAGAGACCATATGTCTTCAATTATCACGGCCGTGACCGCCGTGATAATTGAAGACATATGCTCGCAGTGGCGCGCGCGCACCACTCGCGGGCTATTTTTTAATTTTATTTTTTACAATTGTTCACCATAGCAACGCGGCGTCCATGCACCATGCCGGCAGGCTACATTCATTTCCTGGCATAGCGGCAGTGCAGATTTTATTCAGTGCTGCACACAAAGTAATTTTGAAACGTCCTGATGCGTGGTTTTTTCTGTAATTTAATTGGTATTTTATATTTGCCCCCTAAACTTTTTGTTACTGAGATTAGTTTCTCTGTATAGTGTTGTCGAATGCCGTCCCTCCCCCGCAGCACGGGGGGCTAGGGGCGGCTCGCAGGAGAGGACGGCGCGTGCATCCCCAACCCCGCAGCTTCGTAGGCAGACTCTCCCACGAACAGGGCTCGCAGTAGGCGCAGAGAGGCCAGCGAGCATCTCGGTAAGTGCACCTGCGCGGGAGAGAACACAGGGGGACACCAACTCTTTAGGTCCCCCACTCTATCAGGGGCCCCCTATTTAGCCCACGGTCAATGGAAATCTGTGAACAGGGAGACTCAGAGGCCGTCATCACATTCGGGGGGAGCACTGTGAAGGCAGCAGCGACATTCTGAGGCAGGGAATTCCCTGCGCAGAACACTGTATGCCAAAGCACTTCACGCGCCTACCCCATGAAGACGCACACTTCATGCAGGCCTTGTTAGGGGGGAAGACGTGAACAGAGCTACCCCAGTAACCCCCGCCCCAAGAAATACCGCTTTTGACTCCACCTACGTAGGCAAGTGCCACGCGGCTCCCACGACAGGCGCCTATTGTGGGCGCAGCAAGTACACACCTCTTAATATGCTATTTTAAACTCCTGCAGTTAATGGGGGATCGAGATATAACGAGCACTCAGAAATTATAGAAGTGTGCTACATTAAAAAAGTCACCATCAGGGACATCTGACTGGTGTGAAGTTACTCCTTTTGTGCATTATTAATTCTTTACCGTAAACTAAACTTCCTTAAAAGCCTGCGGGGTGACTCTGATACCCTGGCCCAATTCAGAACTGCAATCCCTCTGTCATTTGCATTATTTTTTCCTTACATGCAGTTCAAAGAGGCTAGGACCATATTATTAGTAAATCTCACTGCTGAGTCATAAATAGCTGTCTATAGACAGTAAATTGTGAAATGCCTTTTAAAATTAGCTCAGCATTTATTGCTCTTCGCCTTGAGTGTGTAGGATATGCAAGTCTACGGAGAAGCCACGCTCGGCTAGCTCTTTATGCCGTGTCAAACTATACGTGTCATGCTATTGGAACCTCTTAAAATCGTGTAGCCGAACATGCCACTACAAGCCCAAGTGTCCCTATGCGATATTCTATTCGGTCACTTCATTTGAAATATTTTCCTATGGGAGATATGTGACTGCATTTGGCTTTGCCACGCCCCTCCCCAACTACCAAAAGCTGTTTAACTTGTGAGCGATGAATGGCCAGGCGCTCTCATTAACTTAAACCAAGCGGCAAAACTCTTTCCAGCCATGCTTGTATAGTTCTGGAAGTAGCCAACCCGCTACACACATCAATCTAGAACGCACATGTGCGCCGTCCCTGCGGCCAAAAAGCACTACCAAAGCTATGATTTGGCAACCATCCCAAATTCAAAGGACCAGTGTCCCCTCCCGCCCACCTTGCATTCTGGTCCATGCAGTCCAGCATTTAAAAATCGAAAAATAAAAACTACAAAGACCAGGATGCAAATTAAAGCCAGATCTGGAAGAAACATTCGCCCAGTGTTGAAAAGAAACAAAATACAACACAATATAAGACATGCCAGCAGAAGTGATTTGTAATGAACCTGTTGTGGTCTTGCCTGGTTCCCTGGATAGTGCGATTGGGGAATATCTCCAAGTGAAAGCCAGTCCTGCAGTACAGCCGCCTTCGCCAGAGGATCCCCTTTAAGTGGTCCAGGTCAATAACCCCCGGGCCCCGGGGCAAACCCCTGGTCTCGGACTGGCTCAGGTGCTCGCTCAGCAGCATGGATCCGTCCACCGGCAGCACGGGTACGCTCCCAAATGCGCCGCCGCTTCCTGCCCACCGAAGAGGTTCCCAACTTCACCACACATAGAACCACACATACAACCACACACACACAACCACACACACACTACCACACACACTACCACACACACAATCACACACACACAAACTAACAATTCCAATCCAACCCACATAATTCCACTACACACCACATGCATACACTCCATAACACATGGCTAAAAGACATTGCCATTTACAATGCCATTAGCTCTAACTCAAATAAATCCGAGACCTATTGCATTTCCAATGCTTGTTGCTATTGCCATGAAGCCCCTAGCTGCCCGGTTCAGACAACATCATACCGCACGTGGCATCGGTTTCAGCTCTCGTAGTTTGCTTGTCTCATTATATGCGGAGGATGTCACGCTTTGTATAATGAACCCAGAGGAGAATTTAGATCCATTGCTGAGAGAGTTTATCCGGTTTCATGGGCTTTAGGGTGTCTTTATAAACTGGACCAAATCTGTGGTCTTTCCGCTGACTGATAGCACTCCCCCTGTGGTGTCGGAATTCCCTTTGCGCTGGGAAGCTGATGAAGTCAAATATTTGAGGATATGGATCAGCCGAGACACGCAGGAAGTGTGGCTGCTTAATTATGGTAGAACAATGACATGGTTGGAAGATAAAATATTGGTATGGACTAAGTTGCCGCTATCACTGGCCGGTAGGATATCGTTGGCTAAGATAGTTATCCTGCCAAAGTTCCTGTATCTTTTTGAAAATATTCCAGTCCCCCTCACTAAAAATTTTTTTGACACTTTGAGGTCTCACCTAATCACACTAGCATGGGCCGGAAAACAAGTCAGATCTTCGTGGGATTTGTTGACTATCCCTCTGCGACAGGGTGGATTGGGAGCCCCAGATATG
Organism: Lissotriton helveticus; assembly: GCF_964261635.1. Classification (NCBI taxonomy): domain Eukaryota; kingdom Metazoa; phylum Chordata; class Amphibia; order Caudata; family Salamandridae; genus Lissotriton; species Lissotriton helveticus. Next base: position 1,020,290,309 of record NC_136065.1, on the reverse strand, counting down.
CGTTTATATGCATTGTGTGCTCAGGCACAATTTTTGCATTATTGGTTGCATCTGACCCCCTACCAACCACATGTTGCGGTCGAGACTGATGCTATGGCTCCAATCCCGTTGAAGGTCGCCCTATATCAGAAGCCACATCGACCCTGGGGCGATATAGACTCAGCTGGGACCTTGTGCTGGGAATGGGATGAGCTGCGTAAGAGAGCGGGTGTTCCGCTATTATTCGCTCCCTCCATTCCTCTAGCACAGAATCCAATGATGCCCTGCATACGAGAATCTATGGGTAAGTCCCTTGCCCAGGAAATGAAGCTCCAAACTTTTGAGGACTTATATCCCGAGGACGAATTCAAACTCCCTCCTGAGCCGACTGAGGGACAGGAGGTGCCATTTACTGAACTTTTCTTGTATCAAGGAATTCGCACGGCGAGTCGCTCCCTTGGGGAGGATTTCCCGAAAGCCCCGCCGACTCTACATGCGCTAGAAAACATGCTAAAGTGCCCGTCCCCACGCAAGCTGGTCACGCGTCTGTATACTTGCATGCAGGACACTGCCCCGATACTCATACCACCCTATTTACGACACTGAAATTAAGAGCTTGATCCACAGCTGACTGATGCGCAGTGGGGCTACTGCTGCGGGCAACTCTCAGAGCTTTCTCCAAATTATAAACTCATGCTGATTCACTTCAAGTATCTGCATAGATATTATAGAATGTCGGTCAGTCTGCATCGGATTTGTCTCCGTGATGACAGCAACTGCTGGAGATGTGGTTATGCCCCGGCCACGTTTCCTCACGTGGCGTGGCAGGTATGCCCCGGCCATGTTTCTGCACGTGGCGTGGCACTGTCCCAGACTTGCGGACTTCTGGGCAAAGGTTTTTGAGTCCATACACAGTATGTTGGGGGTGTCACTAGAGCCATCCCCCATTCTCAGTATATTGGGATATGTACAGGACACTCCGCCCAAACTGCGCAAGCTCCATGCTCTTCTTCTCTTGTTTGCGAAACGTCAGGTCGCAGTCCACTGGGGTAGAAAATGAGTGCCCTCTATTGGGGATTGGGTTAGGGATGTTACATATGGGCACACACAACTCACTACTTTCTGGGAATTACTGCCACCCTCCTCTAGACCACGGGATATTTGGGGCGGTTCATTGCTTGGAATACTAGGGATGAATCAGAAGTTGAAGACCTAATGGTGGGTAGTCCACAGAACTCATAGTAAATCTGCTGTCTGTATATGCCCTATTCATGGGCCGCTACAGTAGGCGAGGGAGGCTGTATTTGGTGTGTTGATTGAGCAGGAGGCAGTGCTGTTGGTTTCCTTGAAGTCATGAAGGTATAACATTGTACCGTACTGTACTGTAATTGCTTTGATATAGCATACGTGCATGAGAATGTAATTTATGTATCCTGTCAGATATTTGGGAGGAGGAAGACATGGGGGCGATTGTTCCAGGATATTTCTTTGAAATTTAACTATGACTAATTGCTCATTTTTGTATGGTCTGTACCAGGCTGGTTGGTCGAAAGTACCGAAATTGTTTGTTGGAAAAACAATAAAGAAAATTTCAACAAAAAAAAAACTTAAAACGCAATTTTGTGGCTATAAACCAGAGCGTAATTTGCAAAGATAAACTTACCCTTTTGTGTAGGTTTTGTTTTGTGGTATTAACAAACTATGAGTTTAATTTTACTTTACAACTGCGGAGACACGGCGCTGCTGGCAGGGACTCCAGCACTAGAAAAGATAGGCCTGTCCTATCTTTTTACGTATGAAGTCTCTGCAGTTGTAAAATTACTGTTAGTAAAATTAAACTCATAGATTGTGACTACCATAAAAAAGATTAAACTTAAACATAAGTGTAAGTTTACCTTTGTGAATCAGGCCCCCTGTGAATTTGTGAACTGGTTTGTACATCTACTTTTTTGTGGGAATATATAATATGCTTATTTCTTATTAGAATTTTTTTTTGATATTGCTGTTCATGTACTACATACAGTTCTCTATGTCCAAGGTCTTTCTGCTTGTTAGATGTATCAAGGATAGCTTCGGGATTTCTCAATAATAATTGGACTTCTTGGCCGCAGCCTGAGTGAGCTCATAGATCGTTAGAGCCTCTATTATCAATCCGAACATTAATCCTGCCTGCATACGGCTGACACAAGAAGCGCCTACCTCCAAAAGCTGGCGGCGCAGATCATGACCTCTCCGGGACTACGGGGACAGACCGGTCAATGATATATCTGCAGAGGCGTAGGAGGGCCTTCCAGCCCTGCTCAAGCCGGGACCTCAAGTGCTCCTGGTTCCCCGTGATCGCGAAGAGAGTGGTGGCGCCTGATAGCGGTGATGACCAGAGTGGGACCACTGCCCTGCTTCACAGCCCCGTAGGTGAAACGGAACACTATGGACTGCTGAAACGATGTGGATGGTGAGCTGGGCAAAGCCTGCATTGTTTGGACTCTTGGGGGTGCCTGCTGGCGTGGGAGCGCTTTCCGGAGCGAAGACGCGGGGGGAGATTGAGCTGCGGTGCCAGATGGGAGCGGCCTTATTGCAACCTGCTGAAATACCACGCATGGCTACCCTAGCCATACTACGACAGTACTGATTGGGCCCATTCACCATAGCGCTGGGTGGAGAGTGCAAGAGATGCTCTGAGAGGACCGGAATCCCCCCCCCAACTTAACACTGCATCACCATATTTAAGTGTCCATTCCCCAGTGCTCAGGGGGCTAGGTCGCAGCCCGCGGCCTTGACGGCCTTGCACAGACGGCGCAGATCCAGCACAGTCCTGCTCACTGCCACACCCAAGCCGCAGATTCCTTATCAGAACCTTACTGAGAGTCTCTAACCCTGCTTTACGTAGAGTTCCGGAGGCATTGAGCTGGCATTGGTCACCGAGAGGTGAAACAGGCCTCGACACCAGGGGCCTTCAAGCGCTACCATTTAAGCAGGCAATTGAACACCACAACACCGCCTCCTTCGGCCAGCATTGCAAGGGGACTGTTAGGGCAGGAAACCCAAAGGCCACACGGTGTGACACTTACCGCGGCAAGCAGCGGCGACTACTGCCCCCCCCCATCCCACACTGGCAACCAGAGGGACAAGGATAGGTGGGACAAGATGGCGGCCGTGGTCCACGTGCTGTACCTGCTGGCAAGCTGGAGAAATTTCCGTACACCAAGGATCAGACGGATAAGCAGCAATTAAACCCAGCCCGGATTGAGGCTCCCACGCTGCAGGCCCCAGAGGCGGTTACACTAGTAGACATCATGGCTGCCCTCCAACAAGTCCAGTTATCTATAGGTACGATTTCAATGGATAGGTCTTTGATATGGGTGTTTTTTTTAAAATGATCTGACAGACTGACGGAGGTTGAATCCACGATGAAGGCACTATCCACAGACACAGCCTCGCTGCAGCGCCAGGTACGCCAGCTAGAGACAGACAATAAACGAATCCTCGCAAAACTGGACGATCTAGAAGGCCGCTCATGACACAATAACATATGCATAATTGGCATACCAGAAAATGTGGGAGGACCTGCCTTGTACCTCTTTGTTGAGGACCTCAGCTACAACTGCGAGAACTATCAAGTTTCTTCTAGGTGGAAAGAGCACATCGTGTACCGGGGGAAGGCCCAAACCAGGGGCACCCCCCAGACCTATTCTAGCAAGAATCTACAACTTCCGTGATCGAGATGCTATTCTGCAGGCGGCAAGGATAGTCCCACCAATCCGCCTAGAGAATCAGGTGATTTTGCTGGGCCCAGATTACACAACAGCTGTGACTAAACAGCGCCGCTGCTTTCTGGAAGTTAGAAAAGAGCCAAGTCTCTGAGAACTTAAGTACTCGATGCTCTTCCCGGCAAAATTGCGAGTAGAGGCAGAAGGGGAAACATGGTTCTTTGCCACACCGGAAGGCACCCGAGACTGGCTAGACGGATGGCGCCCAGCGACGAAGCCCGGGAAACCAAGGACCCAGCAGCAACACCGACGCCAGGAGAAGTTGCAAAGGTCAAGATCCACTGACTCCAGCACCAAAGGGAAATGACTTGCCTCCACCTTCCACTTGACTCTTTCTTCTTTTAACTTAATTTACAACTTGCCCGCCTTGAAGGCGCACTTACTGCCGATCACCTGCGCTATACACAAGCATATCAGATGTCGTGATGACCACAGTTCCGCGGGAGGTCTCTATACTCCTTGATACGACTGAGGCCTATGTGGTACAAATATGTCAAGGGGGCCTACCACAGTCTTGGACAGACTCACACCCCCCACGCAAGTACTAGTTCTGGGGACAAAGCCCTCTGCTCAGTTAGGGAGGCAGGTAGTTGGGGGACCGCCAGGCAGGGAGGGAAGAGTGGGACAGTGCTTGTTTCTAAGTTTGTTTTTTGTTCAGTTTATTAGGTGGCATTTATGGCAGCACACTAGGATGGACAGCGCAATGGGTTCCACACCCCCAATCCGATACATGGACGCATGGCACACACGAACCCGCTAGTACACAAAACAGACAGCCCTTCCCAGAACCATGAGGGGCCACCCCCTCCTTTCACGATACTATCATGGAACGTAAATGGGTTGGGAGACAAGATTAGGAGGGGTCTGGTCCTCCAATACATAAAACGCAAAGGCCCAGCAATAGCGCTTATACAGGAAACTCATCTGACGGGTTCAGCCACTAAAGCATTCGACAGGTGGGGATACAAGATGGCAATCATTTTGGAATTTACCTCCTGGTCACATGGGGTAGGCATTCTGGTAAACAAACACTTCCCACTGATACGAATCCCAAACAGATAAGCATGGGTGCTTTTCAGCACTGACATGCCTTTGGGAAGGGCGTCCCCATAACGTAGTTTCAGTATGTATCCCACCAACACTACATCAAACAACCTTCCCAGCGTTAGGCAACTTTTTACCATGCCTGCCGCAAGGAGACAATATCATGGGGGAGATTTCAATGCCATAATAGATGCGTCTCTGGATAAACAACCACCCAGAGACCCGGGTGGTACAAATCACAAGTTGGCAAGCTTCATTGATGCTTTAGGTCTAATTGACATATGGAGAGTTAAATATCCGTAGGAGAGACAATTCACATACCACTCAGGGGTACACAATAGCCTCTCTAGAATTGATTATATATTCATGATAGCGACTGGGTTAGATCGGGTCACGAATATTCAACACCTACCCCGAGGAATATCAGACCACTCACCTCTATACATGGCGTATGCGTCCCCTGGGATAATATGGCGTCGAATATTCCCTATACACCCAGGATATCTAAAAAATCCCAAAATACACAAAGGACTACGCACGGCCACAAAACATTATTTCACCGAGAATAAACACTCAGTGTCCTCCCCTGTAATACTTTGGGAAGCCTACAACACAGTACTACGCAGCCAGGCTATTTCACTAATAACTGGACACAAGAAATCACAGAGGGGAAAGCTGGAAGACCTGGAACAAGGGGTGGCCGGTGCAGATGCACACCATGCACTTGATATTTCTGACGCAAGAACCCCTGCCTTAAGCTTAGGGCAGCAGAAATATAAAGCATTTGCGTGGGAAGAGGCAAAGGCAAAACTCACAGCGACACAACATACTGTATACGAGATAGGCGATAAGGCTGACAAGCTCCTTGCCTGGCTAGACAAAAAAGACCGAGCCAGCAGGTGGATAGCCCAACTCAGCTTGGAAAACGGGGAAGTGACCACACACCCACATTGGATAGTGGACACGCTTGCCACACATTATATGGGGGTATACACACCAACTGCCATGAATACAATTGATGACAATCTGGCCTTTCTCAAGGATATTCGCATGCCCACGCTGTTGAACGACGCAGCCTTGGCACTGGACACCGAGGTAACTGCAGATGAACTCACCCTAGCAATCAGGCCACTTCATACCGGGAAGTCCCTGGGGTCTAATGGCAGCCCGGTGGCACTATATAAAAAAATGGCGATCCAGCTCACGCCACACCTTCTAAATATGTACACAGCCAGTTTAGAGGTGGGAGAACTCCCCAGGGATCAACGCGTAGCAACCATAGTCTCAATTCATAAAGCGGGCAAGCCTCCACAAGACTGCGCGTCATACAGACCCATATCGCTTATAAACATTGAAGCAAACATTTTGGCCAAGGCACTAGCAACATGACTTCAGCCGTACGTAACTACATTGGTACATCCGGACCAATTAGGCTTTATGCCCCATCGTAACACGGCCCTGAACCTCTGGAGACTCCACAGAGTAGTAGCGCGGAAACATACCATCGCAGAGGACGCGGTAATACTATCATTGGACGCACGTATGGCATTTGACATGGTGGAATGGCCCTTCCTCTTTGCAGTTCCCCGACATTTGGGATTCGGGCCCAAATTCTGTGCCTGGATACACTTATTATATAACAAACCCAGGGCCCATGTGGTAGCGAATGGCCGCACTTCGGAAGACTTCCCTCTTGGCAAGGGAATAAGGCAGGGGTGTCCACTTTCCCCACTTTTGTTTGCAATAGTTGGCAGCCACTTCTGGCCTGGATCTGCCAGGATCCGGTTATCAGGGGGCTAAGGTGGACGACAGGATGGGAGGACCGCATATCACTATATGCAGACGACGTGTTACTTTACATGACCTCCCCATCTAGATCCATTAACTTTCTATTAGATATCTGTGCGGCTTATGGCAAAGCTTCAGGTTACACCATTAATTGGTCAAAATCGTTGCTCTACGTCCTTCATGGCCCCCTGCCCAGACTACCGCGAAACTGTGAGATTCAATCGGTTTTAAATACCTCGGCATTTACGTCACCCCTCAAGACACGCTCTTTATTGAAGAGATCCTTATGAAACCCCTGGGTCGGTTTCGCCGAGATGGGAATCACTGTCGCTCACTATCACTTACCCTGTTAGGAAGAGCAGCCCTCTTCAAAATGATGGCGCTACCCAGATTCTTATATGTCTTGCAGAACACCCCCTTCCTGATCCCCCCCCTCCTTTTTCAAGTTGCTTAATACTGAAGTGACTAAACTTGTATGGGATGGGGGGATCAGCCCGTATCGCTATGAAAAACCTAGTAAAGGGCTGGTATGATGGGGAATCGCCCTCCCGAACATACAAACATATTACTGGGCATCGCAACTTACTGTAATAAACCAGTGGCTCCACGCACCACACGGCGCTCTGCCATATGGTATGGACAGGCATCTCCTCAATTCCGAGGGGATGATGGGAGCACTGCACAATAGAATTAAAAAGCTGCAATATACAGGCCCCACGGCTCACACACTACATACCTGGCATGCGGCACAGCGAGCAATGGGCTGGGAGGGAACTCTTACGCAAGCGACGCCGTTGTGGGACACCCGGAAATTAGGGAGACTAAGAAACACTAATGGGTTCCAACAGTGGGATCTAATCGGTAAACTGACTTCTTGACAACTTAAGCAAACATTTTTCTCTAAAATGCCAAGTTTAGCAGAATATTTATCACTCACTTGCTCAGTGCATTTTGAAGACAGATATTTATTCCCCACCACTTTCAAAGAACACCAACTGCCATTGTTTGGTACAGTCCTTTATGTTCACCAATGAACATTTACCAGCTGCCACTGATTATGAAGGAGCAGATTCCGATTATAGTGCTTCTACTGTTAATGCAGGGTAAACAAAAGTAGGCCTCCAGCTTTATAGTCCCACAAAACTCTACAAACATTTTCTATATTTAGGGCTACTTCTGATCAATGGAAATAAACCAGAGTGGCTTACCAATTTCATTACTGTTGCAAAAGTGACCATATCAAATGAGAATACACTAGTGATAATGCTTTTCAGGATAGAGAATGATGACTCTACGTGCACATTGGGCTAGATTTGGCAACAGCAAAGTCATAAAAGGATTAGTCTCTTTGCAATGCATCCATGCGAGTATTTAAATAATAGCCATGGCAACAAGTGCCTTCTGGCACGACTAAAAAACACTAGCAATAAATCTCCATAATTAGCCTGATTCATCATTCAATCGTCAGCTTAATGCTTGAGATATATTTTGGACATTCAATGATTTTGTCTTTAAAAATGAGCTTTCGAAAAATACGGGCACTGTGATAAATACAAACTTTATAGTGAGATAAGCAAACTCAATTTTCTCAAAAAAGGTGCACTGCTCTCAAGAATTACACTTTATAGTTTCGAAATACCAGTTTTTATTTTTTTGTAATAATATGTTTATCCTTAAACACCAGATTGGCATTACTATCAAGCCCATATGTAGTTGCCTAACATGGACATATTCTGCCTTATATGCCCATGTATTACTATCTCATTCCAGGGATAATTATCATTGTGCCAGGGGAGCTCAGCATCATCCAAAAGATGCCCTCAATATGTCAAGAATGGCCATTGTATCCCAAAGTGGTCACATCTATGCAAGCAGTGAAAAGTAGCAATTGAAACTGATATATGCCAATTAAAATACAATAAATGTCATAACATTCAGCTACTCAGCTAAACCTCCCTGAATGTATAAACCTTTGCTCCTTTAGTTATGATGGAGACATAACAGGGCCTGGGGCTCAAACAATGCAGTGATCATCACAGTGATATTGTATTTGCAAGCGTAAGGCCATCAACAGTATGTGTCGATAAGAGGATTGTCATCAATGCAGTCAGGCGTGAATCGCTGCTCTCAATTCTTATTCAAATGGGAGTAGAGGAGGGACGTCGTTTTGAAATGTATTTACCTTACAGCTCAATATCGGAGAAAAAAATACTGAGAAGTTTAGATAAGAGTGGTAGGACAATATTGTGTTCGGATTTTGTTGTTGTAATGTTGATGTTAAAAGTTTATAAAGCACGCGAATACCAAAAAAGGTATCTTGGCGCTATATCAGAAACAGTATCGAGCTGCGAAATAGAAGTATCTTCACCCTAATTTATTAGTGGCTGGAGTGAAACAGCCAAGTCTTTAATTGCTTTTTAAAACTAGCCGAGTTTTGGGGGTGAGTTTCTTACCTGCGGCCGTCCGAGGCAGTGGCGGCAGGAATCGCCAGTTGGAGATACCTTGCTTGCAAGATAACCTGAACTTAAAATTACCCCAGTTTCATGACGATTTTCGTGAGTAAATCTGCTCACAGGGGTGAGTTGTGGGCATTCCAGAGTGCGGACACCTGTGAAATTTTTCATGTTTGCGTATTCACAGATATTTTGCAAGTATTTTCCTGACTCTGAAATTGATCTTGAGCCCTTTGCTGGGAGCAAAAGGGATGAGAAATTAACACATTTAGGAAAGAGGTGGGAAACAAGTTTCACAAGGGAAAGAAACATTTCCCTGTAAAGAAACACAATTTAAAAAGTGCTAATGTATAGTTGCTTTATATTTAAGCACGCCGAAAATGAACACCCAGCTACATTGTTGTATGTGTAAATGTTTACAAAGATGAGTACTCCTGGATTCTTATGAAAGTTGTGGCTCCCCAGAAGCCTGCCTCAAATTCTTTGAAATTCATTGAAAGTCAGAAATATATCCAAAGTGTGTAAGCAAACCTACGATTCTAAATTTCCAGCTTTCCTTTTGAAATGTTTGTGAATTGGGACCATTCTGAACACAATTTATAGAAGTCAGAAAGGGAAATATGGATTATTTTCCTGCTACTGCTAATCTAAGTCGGTTATTGAATGAATTTCTATTGTCATACCAGCTAAATGAGAAGCATACTTTCTTACTATTAATGTGGCTCAGGCTAGCATGACGATTTCCAGGCCAAATTTAAAATAATGACCTCTTCTAAATAAGCAGTCTAATTCAGTTGCATTTTAATTGAGCTCAACTGTTAAATTGTGAACTCATTTTACTCTGACAGTTGGACTTCAACACTAACTAAATAGGTTCTGAAACAAGTCTTATAAATGAAACCCCTCATTTCAATTAGAGAAAGTGTTAAACCAACGTAGGACACAACAAGACTGGGTGATAAATCTATACTGATGGCTACTTTATATAAGAGATGAATGGAATTTGCCAGCATTTACCACTGCCTTTTTTTAGAGTGTCCTCAGAACACTTGCAAAAGTCTTCCATGAGGGCAAAATCCTGCAAGAAGTCATACAGCTAAAAAGAGTTGAGTTTGAAGAGAATCCCTCAGGTTGGTCAGCCAGATTCAGTATGGGTGAGTTGACCAATAAGAGAGGCTCCATTCTCACACAACTTATTTTCCACAAAGTTAGACCTGACATCCTTGGTGTAGTAACCAAAACACGTTTGCCTTCATCCCTCTTGTTTTGTTGAATTTGTTTATGTTGGCTTTAGATATCTTTAAGCATTACAACTGCCAACCACTGCTGAAGTGCGTTTACTCTCACTTTAAAGTATGGTACAATTGGCATCTACTTAATTGGCACATTTAATTGAATTGTAAGTCCCCAGTAAATGGTACTCCATGTACCCCGAGTCTGTAATTGAAATGCTAATAGTGGGTCTGCAGTGCTCATTGTGCCACCTAATAAAGTAGACCTTTAAACATGTCAGAGATCTTCTACTGCAGCCTGTAGTGCAGTTTTAAAATGCCATTTTGACCTGGCAAAATAAACCTTTTTAGCAGGCCTAAACCTTCCTTTTTAAAACATATGACTCACCTCTAAAGTAGACCTTATCGGGAAGGGTGCATTGTATTTAATACGCACGAAATGTGTTCTTACGTTTTGCATATCCCGGCAGTGATAAACTCCTAAAGTAGTTTTTCACTCTTGTAATGCCTGTTTATCCCATTGACTAACACAGGGTAACCTTATTACCATTAACAAGTGCTAAGTTTGGGTGGGAGCAGATAGAGGAATGCACTTTACACTCAAATGTATTGTAATTTAAAATGTTATTCAATGGTAAAGTCAGATTTTAAGTCACAATTCTAAAAATTCCACTTTTAGAAAGGCAATGAAACACTCAAAAGGTGATGGGAGGAATGCTTGCAATTTGTCTACCCACTGGCAATCGCTTGGGGTTGCCTCCCAAACCATCGTTCTTTTGCTCACTATGCCACCTCAGTTGGAGCGCAGCCATATTCAAATCAGTCTTGACCCTGGTCCTCGTGGGAACGGTCCATCTTGAACTGCCAGGCCATGTCCTCGCTGAACCGGAACACAAGTAAGCCAGGACAGGTTTTGCCCTAATTATGGGCTCATAAGCCGGGTACAGCTTTGTGACACAGTGAACACAGAACCCACCACTCAACATACCTATGCCACTCAGGGCAGTACAGGAAACACACAAAAGGTGATGGGAGGAATGCTTTCAGTTTGTCTAACCACTAGTAACCCCTCGGGGTAGCATCCCACCCCATCGTTCACTGTGTCACTGAAACCAAACTATACCCGGTTGATGATTCCACAACAAGGGCGAAATCAGCCTGGGTTGCTTGTGTCCCAGTTCTGGGTGGGCCTGGCTTGGCAGTTCAGGCTGGACTGTTCCCATTGGAGCATGGTCAAGTCTAATTTGCTTATAGCTTGGTCCAAACTGAGATGATGAAGATGATTACATTTTATAATGTGCACAGCTTCTCCATTGAGAGTCCCGCCGTGACACCATCAACAATGGAACCTAGGAGCCTTGCACTTTTATAAATAGCCATGTCTTAAGTTAAAAAAAAAAATTAGGTTTGGGGGGATTCATCATTTGGTCAATTGGTTTGCCAAAGACCCAATGGAGTCTTTCCAAAGAAAAGAATTTCAGTTTTCTCTTCATTACATTTACGTTGCTAGACACTGGAAAATGGGTATCAGGCAGATTTTAATTTGGCCACCCTCTAGCTCAGTACCTTTGTCCCAAGTAAAGAGCAGTTGTGTATCATCCGCATAGGAGATCGCTTTAGCTCCCAGCACTTGTTCAAGTTGCCGCAAGATGGGTAAGGAATATATTGAAAAGAGTAGGACTCATAGCAGACGCCTGAGGGACTCCAGCCAGCATGTCCTGAGGGGTGGTGGTGTGTAAAGAGGTGTCCAAACTTGCTGGATCCTCTCAGCTTGTAAAGACGTTAGCCAGTCTAATGCCTTTCCTGTTACTCCAATGTCCCGGAGACAGTCCAGCAGAATCGAATGGGGGACCGTATCGAATGCTGCTGTTAAATCCAACATAAACAGTACCGCTGCTCCTTCTGCATCCAAAGTTCCTCTAATATATTCTGATACTTCTGTCAGAGCAGTCTCCGTACTGTGTTAGCTCCAAAGCCGGACTGACTGGGGAGAAGTAAATTGTTTGCTTCCAAATAGCAAGACAGCTGTTTAATCACCTGTTTCTCCAGAATTTATGATAAGGTCAGCAGAAGACATATCAGTCTATAGTTGGCAGGGAGAGCCGGATCAGCTACAGGCTTTTTTTTTATCAGTGAGAGATCTTGGCATGCTCCCACCAACTTGGAATTGTGGCCATTCTAATTGAAGTGTTTAAAATTAAATTGACCTACAGATTGAAAGTATTGGCCTCTGCTGCCAATAATTTAGGAAGCATAAATACCACTGGGAGAAAATGGGTCATAGGGATATTTAAAGACCTGCCCAGGTTCACATTCCCTACCACTCAATTATAATACCAAGAAAAAACGGGGGTCTCAAAAAGCCACTAGAGTAGCTCGCTGGCTTAGACTCCTCACTGAAGATGCAATGGGGAAGAAATGTGCAGCAGAATTGGAAGCCCTCTTTCTGCACACGCTAAATGGAAGGGGCCCCTTGGATAGACCAGCTGCCATAACGAGGGTCACTAGGAATACAGGCTCTACAATAGATTACACATTAGTAGACCCTGATCTATTTTCTTATATTAATGATTTCCATATCCTGGAACCGGTTGAAAGCTACCACTATCCCCAGGTCTTCACATTATCGATTAATCTAAAAGGGTCGGAGCAGGCGCACCCTCTAACATTGAACACTCAACTTTTTAATTTACAGAGATTAAACTGGAACGAAGATAACATTTCTAATTTAATGGAGACATGTCGGTTAATGCTCTCACCATCAGCAGAAGCTCAAGACCCAGTTAAAGGCCTGGGAGTCCTTCGTAGTTAACATCAACAAAAAACACCAAAACAAATGCAGAGGACACAAAACAACGAGAAACGGAGGAGAGAAGTGGTATACGTAAAAAATGCGCTCAATCCGGGGATGCCCTAGGAAACATTATAAAATATGGAAGAGGTGGGCGGACTACAGAGGCCTTGACTTGGAACCGCCAGCAGAACCCGAGGATGTGGCGGGGGAGACATTGGCGGCAATGCATGAGGAGAGGTATACACAGTACTATTCGATGTTATGATTTGGAACAGTACCATACACGCGCGGTGGACGGGGGTGGGATCCGGGTGGGGGGGTTGTTGGGGGAAGTTGGGTGGGGACTGGGGGGGAGGGGAGGGTGGGAGGGGTGTTCAAAGGTGATCTGTGGTGTGGAATGATTTATGTCTCTTGATCTGATTGCAGTAGTCTCCTGACTGTGGAGTGCTGCACCTGTGTTACACCTGATCATTGTCAGAAAT